>NC_067481.1:7385569-7545982 GCF_947179515.1 Apodemus sylvaticus | reverse complement strand
AAGTCATCAGTCTTGGCAAGCAGGGGTCTTACCCACTGAGCCATCTCATCAGCCCCTGCTGGGGATTCTCTTGTGCACCATGGCACAGTTTCAGGCCTGAAACTTTCTAGAGACAGGTTCTGAATTACTGGCTCTTTGTGACTTCCTGTGGTGATAAGACAGGAGTCCTCTCTCCCAGGTCTCATAAGGCCCTGTCTCCATTCTCCATATGGGAACAGTTCCCGGCCCATCAGCTCCCCTCTCAAAGGCGGCTCTGACCTGGGACTGAGTGCACACTTCTCTTCTATGGAGGATCATGGGGTGCCCACTTTCCTTCCGGGGTACCAGCATCATCCCTGCTTCTGGGATTCTGAGCGACCACCAGGGACACAGGGAGGAGCCTAGGCAGTGCATGGGGCTTCTTAGTGCCCTGAGGAACCCACTCACCCCTCCATGCTCCCCTATGCCCCCCCTTTCCCAGGAACCATTTACTGAGGAAGAAACTCAGAGAATCCCTCCAAGACACACTTTTAGCTACTTTGTTCCTCAGTGTTCTCCATGTTTGCAGTTCATTCTCCTCTAAGGGGGCCTCCCTTGTTCTTAGAACCCAAATCAGTGCATCTAATTCAGGGTTTTGGTGGTGACAGGGGTAAAGAATGGGGCCAAAGCTCTCTGTTAATCCCAATTTCATCTCTTCTTCTTCTCCTCCTCCCTTCTTTTATCCTCCTCCTCCTTTTCTTCTCCTTCTCCTCCTCCTCCTCCCCCCTCTCCATCCTCCTCCCCTCCCCTTCCCTCTCCTCCCTGTCCTCCCCTCCCCCTCTCTATCCTCCTCCCCCTCCTCCTCTCCATCCTTCTCCTCCTCCTCCTCCTCCTCCTCCTTCTTCATTTGAGAAAAGATTTCATGTTGCCTAGGTTAACTGCAATCTCATAGTGTACTTAGGATTCATCTTGGATGCCTGATCTTCCTGTCTCTGCCTCTCTAGCACTGGGATTGCAAGTATATGTTACCACACCCAGCTTCTGGTTCCTAGTTCTCCATTTTGATTTTCCTTTTATATGTTTTCCTGCAACCTCTTCTATGGGTTTGTACTGAAGATTGGGAACTAAAATCCCCCTGATGTCACTACTCTGTAGTAGAGGCCACTCTCCATATCTGCCTTTCTAGCAATTCCCATCTGATCATTCCTCAGAGAAGATGGCTCAGTGTCCTTTCTAGCTGAAACTGGGAATGAGTATCCCAGGCAGACATAGAGTCCCACTACCCTGCTTGTCCCCAGAAGGATGGCAGACAAGGAGGCAATGGGTGTTGCTGAGGCTGGATGGGATCTAGAACCCACTAAGGTCTTGTCACTGACACTTAAACTCTCCTCTTTTAGAAGACTGGCTTCATGTTTGCAAGCACAACCCAGAGTCTGTGCACCATGAGATGGGCTGCAAAGGAAATTCAGGTGTTGCTGTGGCCATGGGGCTAATAGGCTGTTGGGCAGCTGTTCAGCATGCTCCTAGGGTCCTGTGTGAAGCAGAGTGACAGAGGTTTCAGTGGGTTACACACAGATTGGAGGTCACAGGAACTATGTTGTGTTTCTATCCTTAGCTCCAGTCACAGGTTCAAGCCCTGGGAATGGTACAGATACCTTGGTGTATCCCACATCCTCACCTGTGCACACTCAGCCCAGTGTGACAAAAGATGACACAACTCCTGCTGCCAACCCATCTCACTCTAGGTGAGGAAAACCATAGCCCTGAGGCCTTTGGATGGGGAGGAGGGGTCATCCTGAGAGAGCAGAGGTAGAAGAGTTTGTATCTCCCTCCTGTACACCCCTCCTGCATTTCTCAATCTCAGGCTGACCTGGGAGGGTCTGGTCAGTGCCAGTTGCTTATCTAAAGATAGGGATTCAGAAATGATACTCAGATACAGACGTGCTGAGCTGGAGTTACTTTCCTGCTGAGCGGGTGCTACATAAACAAATTCAGAGCCTGGAGAAATGGCTCTGGAGAGATGGGTCTGCCTGTGAGGGACATCTGAGTTTGAGCCACATCACCTACAGAAAAAGTCAGGCGTGACTTTTTCAGGCTATCTGAAATACCAGAGCTGCTGAGGTAGAGACAGGAGGATGCCTGAGACTCACTGACTAGCCAGCCTACTTGACAACCTTCAGGGTAGTGAGAAATCTTATCAGAAAACAAGAGAGATGGGCCAGGTGTGATGGCTCACACCTTTAATCCCAGCACTTGGGAGGCAGAGGCAGGTCAAGCTCTAGGAGTTTAGAACCAGCCTGGACTACATAGTGATTTTCATTCTAGCCAGGGCCATATAGTGAGACCTGTCTCAGAACAAACACAAAGTGGTGACTCTTGAGGAATGACCAAGGTTATTCTCCAATCTCCACAGTCATACACTCACGTGGGCACCTGCATACATACACATGAGCACACACACACACACACACTCACACACACACATACACACACACACACACAATTAACTATGTAAAATAAATAAGCCACTGGGTGTCGGTGGCACAAGCTATCCAGTACTTGGAAGGCAAAGACAAAGGGCTCTCTCTCTGAGTTTAAAGCCATCTTGGTCTACATAATGAGTTCCAGGATAGCTAGGGCTACAGAATATAAATAAATAAATAAATAAATAAATAAATAAATAAATAAATGTCACCCATGAGAAAGTGGGAGTCATCTATTTAGAAGAGACATGGGTGTGGGTTGTGAAGGCAATGCCTGCCTGGTTAGAGGCTGGAGGGGGAGAGGTCCATGGGCTTGGTCTGAAGAGAGCAGGCCAGGTCCACAGCTCAAGGCTACTTCTTGGGTTATGTATTATTCATGCTGGTCATTCAGTCAGTCCTCATCCTTGTCCCCTGCATAGATGTCTGTGAACACAGACCTGGGTTAGAGACAGCCACACAGTACAGGGTATCAGGGTCACCTTCTGAAGGCAGTGTATTGTGACTATGTCCCTTACATGTCTCTTCTGACCAGCATCTACTTCTGGGCCCTGTTGTTTCTGGATGTGGCCCTGTTCCTGAGCATGCTTGGTGCCGACCTCTGGGTGAACAGGCCTCAGAGGTGCTCTGGGGGAAACAGTTCTGGGTCCTGTTATGAGAACCAGTGACATCTGTTGACATCGAGGGCCATGTCGCTGGACACAGCTCATCTGGTAGCTGAGGAGAACCAGTAAATCTGTGTTGTTGAGAATACTCTGAGACTTTAGAAGATTTGTTGGTTTTGTATCATACACATAAAAGAATGTATCCAATAAATTCCTATATATTTAAATAAAATTTCAGGCTTGAGAGATCACTCCGGGGTTTAGGGTATTGGCTGCTCTTGCAGAAGTCCTGAGTGCAATTCCCAGTAACCACATGGTGGCTCACAACCATCTGTAATGGGTTCTGATGCCCTCTTATGGCCTACAGGTGTATGTTCAGACTCATATACATAATTAAATAAATAAATCTTTTTAAAAAACCTAAGTAGAATTTTATTTTGATACCTTTCCTTATTCTTTGGTAAGTTCACACTTGTGTACAACTTGACTCTATTATATCCACTGAGACCCCACCCTCCCACCCCCTTAGTCATGTGCTCCCTGCTCCTCGTCCTGTTCTCCCCCTTTCCCATTTCTCTTTTTCTTTCTGTAGCTCTACCTCTGTCTATGGAACTCTTTCCTCTCCTCTCTGCCTTGGGGTGGGATGGGGGTGTTATATAGGGCTGAGCACTCGATGGTCACTTACTTACACCACAGCAGAAGGAATCATCGTCAACCAAGGCTGAGGGCAGCACTGATTAAAGGTTAGAGATGAAGATATTTAGAAGGCAATTTGACAGCTTGTCCAACAAATACATACACCGTCCATGGGAAACACTCACAGCACTTTATCGTCCAGATCCAGTCATAGAGCGTGCTCTGCACTCGTGATCTCCCTGTCTGATGGCACATCCCTGCTTCCCAGCCACCTTGGTGACAACCTGAACCTAGCATTTTACATTTGCTTGGCTTAAGGCTTTGCCACACACATGCTCAGAGGTTTGCCAAGGGTGTAAGTAGCGTCTCTGTTCCTGAGTCATCTGTACCACCATACCAGGACCAGTGTTAGACTTTTTCCCCCCTTTTGTCAGAGTAAACCAAAATCCTGGCACTTAGAACAAGCATTTTAGCACAAAGATGCACCCCATTCTGGACTTCTATCTGCCTGCCTGCCTGCCTGTCTGCCTGTCTGTCTGTCTGTCTATCATTTTTTTCTCTTCCTTCCTTCCTTCCTTCCTTCCTTCCTTCCTTCCTTCCTTCCTTCCTTCCTTCCTTTCTTCCTTCCTTCCTCTTTCATTAACAGTATCTCACTCTATAGCCCAAGCTAGTTTCCAACTCCTGATCCTCCTGCCTCTACCTCCCCAGTTCTGGTATTACAGGTATGTGCTACCATGTCAAGTAAAACGCTTCATTTCTAAGTCTCTGGCTTTATTATTTAACTTTGTATCTCTGAGATTCACACACTGATATGCTGATGATCTAGCAAGCATCCTGCTGTGCTGCCCTTTGGTTGTTATGTAAGCACTCTAAGACAGACATCCTCTTCCCTTCCGTGGTTGAATACTTTTTAGAGCCCCTTTTTCCTTTTCTTCTCCCTCCTTCCCTCCTCCTCCTCTCCTACCCTTCCCCAACTTGCTTTTGTTACGAAATAAAACACAAGCTGGGATTGCAAGCACACATCACCAAGACCTGCTTTTTATGTGAATTTTGCTGATCTCCCTCAGGTCCTCATACTTTTACTGCAAGCCCTATATTGACTGAACTATCTCCACTGAATGATATTTATATCAGATAGATAGATATAGTGATAGAACAGATAGAGATAGACATATAGATAGAGATATATAGGAGATATATTTTTAGACAAATGGCTTTTAATTGTAATGTAGCAGATTAGTATTTCCTTTGTGGTTTATGCCTTTGGCTCTCATTTAAGAAATTCTTATACCAAGACAAGCAAATGCTTGCAATCTGACCACACTAGAAGTAGAGGCAGGAGACTCTGGAGTTTCATTCTCAGCTACATACTAAATTCCAGGTCATCTCCCTGGAGAGAAGGCTCGGCAGTTACAAAGCCCTGGCTGCTCATCCAGGTCTGCAGCACACAGAAAAACATCCTCAGTGTCTCTGCCGGATCAGTGGCTGCTCTCCATTTAAACCATCTTCTCTCCAGACCATACTCGATTCTCCTTTTAGGAACTTGATTGGCTCGTCCCAAAATGTGAAGAGCAGAGGACCTGGCCAGTGCTGATGAACACTTACTGATACCTAAGAAGAAAACTGTGACATCAAGACCTACAGCTCTAGCTAGAAGATGTCCCAGGGTGCTTATATAGCAAACAAGAAGGCATCACAGCAGGATGCGTGTTAGAGCATCAACATATCAGTGTGTGAATCTCAGAGACACAAGGTTAAATGATAAAGCCAGAGACTTAGAAATGAAGCATGTTGCTGGGCATGGTAGCACATGCCTGTAATCGCAGAACTGGGGATGCAGAGGCAGGAGGATCAGGGGTTGGAAACTAGCATGGGCTATAGAGTGGGATACTGTTAATGAAAGAAAAAGGAAGGAAGGAAAGGAGAAATTCAAGAGACAGACAGACAGACAGACAGGCAGGCAGGCAGGCCTATAGAGAGGATAGGAGGGTAGAGTGCATCTCTGTGTCAAAGTGTATGTTCTGTGTCAGGCTTTGCGGTTACTCCAGACCACTGGCTGGGGGCGGGGGGGGGGGCAGGGGGAAGGGGGAAGGGGAAGTGTAATATTGGTCCTGGTCTGGTGATGCAGGTGAATTTCTATGAGTTCAAGGTCAATCTAGTCTACATAGTGAATTCTAGACCAGGGATCAGTAGACCCTATTTTTAAAAAGTATAATTTTGTATATTTAGCAATCAGAGATAGAGAAGTCTCAGAGCAGTCTCAAAAACACAGATATACTGGTTCTCATCAGCTACCAGATGAGCTGTTTCCAGGGACAGGGCCTCGATGTCAACAGATGTCACTGATTCTCATAACAGGGCCGAGTGTTGCTTCCCCCAGAGCACCTCTGAGGCCTGTTCACCCAGAGGTCGGCACCAAGCATGCTCAGGAACAGGGGCAACTCCAGAAACACCAGGACCCAGAAGTAGAGGCTGCTCAGAAGAGACCTGAACACAATATAGTCACAATAAGCTCCCTTCCCAGAAGGGGACGCTGATGCCCTGCACTGTGTGACTGTCTTTAATCAGGCAGGCACCACCTCCCGAACCCATACCCATCTCTCTTCTAACTAAATCCTTCCCACTTTCTCCTGGATGGCATTTCTTTCTTTCTTTCTTTCTTTCTTTCTTTCTTTCTTTCTTTCTTTCTTTCTTTCTTTCTTTCTTTCTTTCTTTCTTTCTTTCTTTCTTTCTTTCTCTCTCTCTCTCTCTCTCTCTCTCTCTCTCTCTCTCTCTCTCTCTCTCCCCCTTCCTTCCTTCCTTCCTCTCTCTCTCTCTCTCTCTCTCTCTCTCTCTCTCTCTCTCTCTCTTCCTTTCTTTCTTTCTATTATGTAGTCCTAGCTGTCCTGGAACTCGTTATGTAGATCAAGATGGCCTTAAACTCATAGAGATCCATCTGCCTTTGACTCTCAAGTACTGGATGGCTTGTGCCACAAAACCCAGTGGCTTAATTATTTTACATTGTTAATTGTGGGTGTGTGCTTATGTGTATGTATGCAGGTGCACATGTATGTGCGTAAATGTGGACAGGTCAGAGAATAACCTTGGTCATTCCTCAAGAGTCACCACTTTGTGTTTGTTCTGAGACAGGCCTCTCTATGTAGCTCCAGCTAGAATGGAATTCACTATGTAGTCCAGGCTGGTCCTAGACTCCTAAAGCTTGTTCTATTTCTGCCTCTCAACTGCTGGGATCAAAGTTGTGAGCCACTACACCTGGCCCATCTAGTTCTTTTGTGTGTGTGTGTGTGTGTGTGGCAGAATCTCTGACTAGTCTGAAGCATGCCAAATAGGCTGGCTAGTCAGTGAGTCTCAGGCATCCTCCTGTCTCTACCTCAGCAGCTCTGGTATTTAAAGTAGGTGCTGCCATGCCTGACTTTTCTGGTAGGTGATGTGGCTCAAACTCAGATGTACTTTACTGGTAGGCCCATCTCTGCAGAGCCATTTCTCCAGGCTCTGGATGTGTTTAGGTAGCGCCCACTTGGCAGAAAGCTTTGTCCAGCTCAGTGGGTCTGTATCTGATTGTCACTTCTGAGTCCCTGTCTTTAGATAAGCAACTGGCACTCCCAAGACCCTCACAGGTCAGCCAGCGATTAGGAAATGCAGGAGAGAGATACAAACCCTTATACCTCTGCTCTGTCAGTATTACCCCTCCTCACCATTCAAAGGCCTCAGGGATATTGGTTCCTCACCGAGGCTGTGGGTTGGGATCAGGAATTGTGTCATCTGTGGTCACACTGGGCCAAGTGTGCACAGGTGAGGATGTGGGATACTCCAGGATATCTGTACCATTCCCAGGGCTCGGACCTGTGATTGTAGCTAAGGATGGAAACATCAGACAGTTCTTATGACCTACACTCCATTTTCACTGAATCCTCTGTCACTCTGCTTCACACAGGACCCTAGGGGCATGCTGGGCTGCTGTCCGACAACCTATCAGTCCCATGGCCACAGTAAGTCCTGGTCAGGGATTCTCTTCACCACCCATCTTATGGTGTGCTGTGTCTGGGTTGCACTTGCAAACATGAAGCCAGTCTTCTTAGAGAGGGTAGTTCAAATGTCAGTAATAGGAACTTAGTGAGTGAAAGGTCTTATCTAGCCTCAACTATACCTTTAGCCTCCTTGTCTGCAATCTTTCTGGGGACAAACAGAGTAGTGGGACTCCATGTCTACCTGGCCCACTCATTCCCAGTGTCATCCAGAAATGCCACTGGAGAGTCTTCTCTGAGAAATGATCAGATGGAAAGTTCTAGAAAGGCATGTGTGTCCAGGGCCCTGTGGAGAGTGGCTTCTGATGCAGAGTAGTGACATCAGGGAGATTTTAGTTCCCATTCTTCAGTACAAATGCACAGAGGAGGTTGCAGGAAAACATATAAAGGGAAAAGTCAAAATTGAGATCTAGGAACTGGAAGCTGGGTCTGGTGGTAAATGCCTGCAATCCCAGTGCTGGAGAGGTAGAGACTGAAAGATCAGGCATATATAATGAATCCTAAGTACAGGGTGAGTTTGTGGTTAACCTGGGATACATGAGAGCCTCTTTTAAATGATGACATAAAACATGACACATTGAAACAAATAGAAAAGAAACTGGGGAAGACCCTTGAGGACATGGGCACAGGGGAAATATTCCTGTACAGAACACCAATAGCTTACACTCTAAGATCTAGAATTGACAAATGGGACCTCATAAAATTACAAAGTTGCTGTAAGGCAAAGGACACTGTCAAAAGGACAAATCGGCAACCAACAGATTGGGAAAGGATCTTTACCAACCCTACATCTGACAGAGGGCTAATATCTAATATATACACAGAACTCAAGAAGGTAGACCCCAGAGAAATAAATAACCCTATTAAAAAGTGGAGTACAGAGCTAAACAAAAATTTTCACATGAAGAACTTCGGATGGCTGAGAAACACCTTAAGAAATGTTCAACATCAGTAATCATTAGGAAAATGCAAATCAAAACAACCCTGAGATCTCACTTCACACTAGTCAGAATGGCTAAGGTTAAAAACGTAGGAGACAGCAGGTGTTGGCGAGGATGTGGAGAAAGAGGAACACTCCACTGCTGGTGGGATTGCAAGATTGTACAACCACTTTGGAAATGAGTCTGGTGGTTCCTTAGAAATCTGGGCATGACACTTCCAGAGGACCCTGCTATACCTCTCCTGGGCATATACCCAGAGGATTCCCCAGCATGCAATAAGGACACATGCTCTACTATGTTCATAGCAGCCTTATTTATAATAGTCAGAAGCTGGAAAGAACCCAGATGTCCCTCAATGGAGGAGGAATGGATACAGAAAATGTGGTATATTTACACAATGAAATACTACTCAGAAATTAAAAACAATGAATTCATGAAATTCTTAGGCAAATGGTTGGAACTGGAAAATATCATCCTAAGTGAGGTAACCTAATCACAAAAGAATACACATGAAATGCAATCACTGATAAGTGGATATTAATTAGCCCAGAAGCTCTGAAATCTCAAGACACAGTTAGCATATCAAATGATATCCAAGAAGAGGGAAAGAGAGGGCTCTGGCTCTGAAAAGAGTTGATTCGCCATTGTAGGGGAGTACCAGGACAGGGAAATGGGTGGGGTGTTATTAGGAAATAGGTGAAGAGAAGAGGGCTGATGAGACTGGTGGGGAGGGGGAAACCGGGAAATGGGAAAGCATTCGGAATGTAAACAAAGAATATAGAAAATAAAAACAACAACTACAATAAATGTTGTTTTTGTTATGATTTTAAAAAAGAACAAGGGAGGCTCCATTAGGGGAGAATGAACTGCAGACATGGAGAACATTTAGGACTAGAGTAGTTGAAAGCCTGTATTCAATCCTGCTTGACACTCTGCCCACAAAAGGGGAACCTTGGAGAAATTCTCTGAGTTTCTTCCAGTAGTAAATGGTGGGAAAAGGGGACATAGGGGAGCATGGAGGGGTGAATGGGTTCCTCAGGGCACTGAAAAGCCCCATTCACTGCCTGGGCTCCTCCCTGTGTCTGGTGGCCTCTCAGAAGTCCTAGAACAAGTGATGATGCTGGTACCCGGAAGGGAAGTGTTCACCCCAAGATCCTCCATGAAAAGGAAGTGTGCACTCAGTCCCAGGTGAGAGCCACCTTTGAGAGGGGAGCTGATGGGCCAGAGTACTGTTCCCATATGGAGAATGGAGACAGGGCCATAGGAGACCTGGGAGAGAGGACTCGTGTGTTATCAGGACAGGAATCACAAAGATCCAATGATTCAGAGCCTGTCTCTAGAAAGTTTCAGTCCTGAAACTGTCCCATGGTGCACAAGAGAATCCCCAACAGGTGCTGATGAGATGGTTCAGTGGGAAGGGCCCTGCTTGCCAAGACTGATGACTTGAGTTTGACCCACAAGGTGGAAAGAGAGAACTAACACCCAGAAGTTCTCTGTTCACTCACACACACCATGGGCAAGGTGCTATAAACAAATACATGAACAAGCAAATAAATAAAATAATGAAGTAGTTTCTAAGAACATAGGCTCCCCTGTGCCTGTGTACATGCACACACATGTACTGGTACACATACACTATCACACGTACCACACATGCTCCAACAGAGGCATGTGTGGACTCACACTCCCTGTTCCCCTAATCACTCACTCACTAAGCTCATCATGCTAAGGTTCATGGCTTCCTTATTCCTTGAGGGAATGACAGGCCTGGCCCATAGATTTGTATTGGCCTGTGTCCTCTAAGGAACTGGGGTCCAAAGAACAAACATGACCTTTTCTTGTATTTTTTACTTCCCTGGAAGCTGTCACTGGAAGATAGGCCCAGGTAGGCACTGTGGAGCGTTCTGAGAGAGGGAAACATGAATGGGTTCTAGAACTCAGCTGTTCCTGATATAGGAGAGAGATTGATCTGAGTCTGGGCCCACAGAACCTCAGAGTTATTGCTGAACTTAATAGAACAAGGCTTTTCCAGGCTGGGGAGATGGCTCAGTTGGTAAAGTACTTGCCTTCTTTGCAAGTACAAAGACACGAGTTCAATCCCTACAATCTATGGTGTTTGTTTGATTCTTTTTAAGTGAGTGCAGTTGTGTGTGCTTGTAATGGCAGAATGGGGGAAGGAGGCAGGTAGATCCCTGGAGTTCCCTGGCCAGCTCCCTGGCCTACTTGCAAAGGTCCTGGTCAGTGAGAAACCTTGTCTCAAACAATGATGGAACGACACCTGAAGATGTCCTCCACATACACATCTGCCCCCATAATGTGTGTGTGTGCGCGTGCACACACACACACACACATGAGGGAGAGAGAGACAGAGACAAAGACAGAGTAAGATTATTTTCCGTCTCCTGGGAAGTCGTTCTCTCTGTCCTGGGCATCAGAACCATGGGTCTTCACCAGGCCAATGTCACCTCCCCCAAAGCATCTCTGAGGCCTGTTCACCCAGAGGACAGCACTGAGCATGCTCAGGAGCAGGGGTAACTCCACAAAGGCCATCAGCAGGAAGTAGATGCTGCTCAGCAGGGACCTGCAGGAAACATAGGAGACAGGAGGAAGTCACCACCTGACATACGGGCTCGGCCTTCCTGGTGCCCATATCCTAGCCTCCAAGGGCCAGAGAAGGACAAGCATGGGATGCTGCAGGTCAGCCTCCCTGTAAGTGCATGGCTGGTCATGCTGCCTGCTGGATAGATAAGCCCTCGCTTGGGGAAGGTTTACCAGATATCCCTCTGCAAAGCTGAAGGCTTCACTGCTCCCTGGCCTTTGACCTTGGCCTCTGCTACATTCTTCACCAGGATGACCTTCCCTCCCTCATCAGCAATGTGTGTTAGGAGGCTTAGGCACACTACATCTAGAAATGGTTGATGGCTGCTTCCACCCTGTCAGTGGATGGACACTGGTGTTGCAGTTCTTTGTGTCCCTTTATTATACCCTGTGGGACCATGAGGCCCTCAACAGTATTAAGCCCTATTCCCCACTTCCCTGCCATCCTCTATTCCTTGCCCATGTCCCCATCACCTTCCTTAGACCATCTTTGGCTTCTCCTTCGACCCAACAGGAGGCCATCCTCAGCTCATGAGAAGGAAGCATCTACAACTGCAGGTACTCTGTGGGTCACAGGTTAGCTCAAACACATTCCTGGAAGATACAAGAGCTGCCACGTGGCAGACCATGCCATACAATGTCCCAAAATGTTTCCAAGGACTGAGCTCTCTCCGTGCTTCACACTCTCATGGACACTCTACATTTCTGCAACCTTGTACCCTCTGTCACTTGATAACTAACATTCCATCCACTTGCAAAACCCCACAATAAAAACTCTTTCAAAGCCCTAACAGAGAAAGAAAATTTTAAAAAATCCTTGAGAGAGCCTATGAGGTTGGATGCTTTGAGACATGTTTGTGTAACTTAAGATTTAGGGAGCAGAATGACACAGTTGAACGGTCAGGGTACTAGATGAGACCTGGGAGACAATTCTCAGGGAGAACTAGTAAGGTGTTCTATGCCTTAGCTTAGCTGGTGGTTTATCTGTGTCCTTGACCTGGAGACTTGACCCCAACAAGCTGTGATGAAATTAGGCCAGGGTAGATCATCAGTGCTGGGAATTCCTCTCTATACCTTCAAGAGTTCCAAGTATCATCCGGGCACACTACAGTCCCCAGAGTCCTACACCTCCTCTATACAGTGAAGACCACCCACGCAACACTGGCTCTTGGCAGAGTTGGATAGGAACAAGGAGATTTAATTATAGGCTGGAACTGCTAGCTGAGGGGAAAGGGATCTCATTTAACTTGGTGGAGACCCAACAGTGGCCCTCTGTCTTGCCCTCTGGGGGATCACACAGGGGAGACACAAAAGCTGTGCTCAGTCTCTCCTGTCTCCCAGTTGAAGATGTTACCTTCCTGCAGCTGAGGCTTAGAAGGAGAGTATACTGAAAGGTGAAAGGATTGGGGAGCCCACCTCAGGCTATGACAGGAGAATCCACCAGCCCAAGAGTTTTTACAAGATAGATACTGAAGTTAGCAAATAAAATACAAGAAGGACAGGCCAATATTGTGTTCAGATAAACAAATATAGCCATGTGAAGTAACACTTGGGTCATACTTAGGTAAGAAAGGATTGGTTTTCCTGAATCCCAGGATACTGGACATTTTGTGTTCTATCTGGAGGCCCTCCTGGGGGGAGAGGCTGTGGGGCCAGCCCAGTGGGAAGGAGCTGCCAGGGTGAAGCTCTGCTTACCTGGTGTGGGGGCTGCCCTGAGTCACGTGTTCCTGGCCAGTGTCCTCCATGGTTGGTGGTGTGGATGTCAGAACTGTGGCTACGGTGGTCATAGTTGAACTTTCTGGAGCTGAAGATAACAGAGAACATGGTTTAGTCCTCCTGTGGATAGTCCAGCTCTGGGTATGGCCTTACGTTCTTTCCACTAGGAATTAAGGATCTCAATTCCCAGTCACCATCCAAAATTTCATTCCTTCATTCCTTTATTTTATTTTATTTTATTTTATTTTATTTTATTTTATTTTATTTTATTTTATTTTATTTTATTTTATTTTATTTATTTTAAGCCAGGGCTTCTCTGTGTAGTCTCAGATCATTTTGGACTCACTCTGTAGACAAGGATGGCCTGAAACTCAGAGATCTGCCTCCTCTGCCTCCCTAGTGCTGGTATTAAGGTAAGTGCTACCATACCTAACACTTTAATTCTTTTCTAAGCACAGAGGTTGTGTGGAGAAAAGAAGCAGCTCCCTTTTAACACCCACTTCCTTCAGAGCTCATTACTGCCTGGTGTGCAATATGTGGGAACATGTTGGTTTTGCATATTTTGATTATTTTATTTTTTAGAAAAACATTTAAGTATATGTGATGGGTGTGTGTGTGTGTTTGTGTGTGTGTGTGTGTGTATGTACTTGCAGTACACATGGAGGCCAGAAGAGGGCATTAGATTCCCTGGAACTGAAGTTACACATGATTGCAAGCTACCATGTAGATGCTGGGAAGGAAATGCAGTTCTCTAGAAGATCAGCCAGTGCTCTTAATCACTGAGCCATCTCTCCAACTCCAATTTTATCTATTTTCTTTGTTGTTTAAAGCAAGAAGTAAACCTGAACCTTATTACTCCATCTTGCCCAGAAATAGAGGTTCTGTGGTTTCCTTTACTTTGTGTTAAAAGGTTGGGGGGGGGGGAGTATGTCAGCCTGGGAGGTTAGCTCTGAGGTAAATTGCTTGGCTAGTACACATGAGATTCTGAGTTCAATTTCTAGATCTGTCGGGCTGAGAATATCTAAGACAAACATACAAGGAGAAAACGCTTTCTAACCTCATACTCTTTCTTGGAGAAAACAGGACAAATAAAGTAGACTCAGTTTATCTTTTCTAGTAAGACTTTTACAAAAGTTGTTTATTGTACCACAGCCTAACCAGGATTTTCTGGAAATTTTTCATACCTGGCTCAATGTTCACATTAACTTTAAACATGGGATCATATCCAGCTCTCATAATTCCACACCAGTAAATGCCAGCATCTCTCATCCTCAGATCCTCCATGGTCACTGTGAAGATTAAGTCTGTCTGGTTATCCCAGATGGACACACGGTTCTTCTTCACCAACTGTTCTGATATATTGGTTCCAATGAGAAAATTACATGTATTCCAATGAGATCCTCGGCACCAGAATTTATTGTAATACTTCCAGTGTGGGTTATATCGGCACTGCACTGTCAAGGAGCCCTGCTCCTGACCTCTCACCTCCACTGGACCTGTGACCTCCTGAGCAGTACAGCAGCCTGGAAAACACAAATGCATGGACCACTGATCTCCTCCTCCAAGGGCAGAACTCCACTGCGCCAAATAGAGTTTATGAGCTGAATAACAACCAGTGAAGGGCTTCCCTGTTCCCAAGACAGATCAGCATCATTGTTCTATTAGTTGAAGCCTCAAAAGAAAAAGAAAGAAAAGAAAATGAACAAAAAGTCTGAAGAGCCCAGTTACAGTTCTCAGAAGACAAAATGGTGACAATCACCAATCATGTCTAAAGCAGAAGTGTCAGAAGTCCGTGTCCACTGGACATGATCCTATCTTCATTTTGGTACCCATGACCCTCAGGAGGTTCATCTGAAGAAGCCACATCCCATGGACACACAGAAGCCACTTGTCCTAGTTCCAAACAGTCTCTGGAATGAATGCCGTGGAGGCTGTCCAACATGAAACCAAGCAATCTGATTTCCATGTTGTTCAGAGGTCACAGCACACAGACCCTGTGCTGTTCTTCAGATCCATGTAATCTAAGGCCCAGCGCTCCTGGTAAGAACTGAGGATGCAGCACCATTGGTGAGAGCTTACACAGAATGCACAAGCAACCACCATTCAATACCAGCTTTAAAGAAATGATAAAGGAGGCTCTGGAAAGATGGCTCAGTGGTTAAGAGCACTAGCTGCTCTTTCAGAGTTCCTGAGTTCAATTCTCAGCACCCACATGGTGGCTCACAACCATCTGTAATGGGATCTGATAGCATCTTCTGCTGTTCATGAAAACAGAGAACTCATGTATATAAAATATATAAATAAATAAATCTATAAGAAAATCCATACGGGCTGGAGAGATTGCTTTGTGGTTAAGAGTACTACTTCTCTTTCAGAGGTTCTAAGTTCAATTCCCAGCAACCTCATGGTGGCTCACAACCATCTTTAATGGGATCCAATACCCTCTTCTGGTGTGTTTTAAGACAGCTACAGTATATATATATATATATATATATATATATATATATATATATATACACACATACATACACACATACATACATATGTATATGTGTATGTATACCTACACACATATATACATATGTGTATATATATGTATACATACATATATGTGTGTGTATACTTTTTTATATAATAGCTCTTAAGAAAAGAAAGAGAAATTATAAAGGAAATATTTCAAGGTATTGGCATCAACACTCAATAACAACAACAAAGTATGTTCCTAATACCACAGGTAAGAAAACAAAAATTGCTGAATGTAAATGTTTTAAACTAAAAGGTCTCAACCAACAGCATGGAGAGACAGTCTACAGTGTGGGAGAAAATCCAGTCTTCTTAGAGAGGAGAGTTTAAGTGTCAGTGACAAGACCTTAGAGAGTTCCAGTTCCCATCCAGTCTAGCCACACATTTTGACTCTTTGTCTGCCATCCTTCTGGGTAGTGGGAGTCCATGTCTACCTGCCCCACTCATTCCCCATGTCTACCAGAAAGGCCACTAAGGAGTCTTCTCTGAGGAATGATCAGATAGAAAGTTCTAGAAAGGATGCTGCTTGCAGGGCCCTATGGAGAGTGGACTCTACTGCAGAGTAGTGATATCAGGAGGATTTTAGTTCCCTCTCTTCAGTATCAAAAACAGAGGAGGATTCATGGAAACATATAAAGGGAAAATCAAAATTGAGAACCAGGAACTGAAAGCTGGGTGTGGTGATATATGCTTGCAATTCTAGTGCTGGAGAGAGAGAGACAAGATCAGGCATTCAAGGTGAATCCTACGTACATGGTGAATTTGTGGTTAGCCAGAACTACGAGATTCTTTCTCAAATAATAATGATGGTGATGGTGATGGTGATGAAGGAGAAGAAAAGGAAAAAAAGGAGGAGGAGGAGGAGGAGGAGGAGGAGGAGGAGGAGGAGGAGGAGGAGAAAATGGAGGAGAAAATGGAGGAGAAGAGGAGGAATATGAGGATAAAAACTGGGATTAACAGACAGGCTTGGCCCCTTTCTAAAGCCCCTGTCACCACCTTAAAGAGATGCCCTGATTTGGGTTCTAAGAACGAGGGAGGCTCCATTAGGGGAGAATGAACTGCAAACATGGAGAACATTGGAGACCAAAGTAGCTGAAAGCCTGTCTTCCATCCCGCTTGACCCTCTACCTGCAGAGGGGAAACCTTGGAGGGATTCTCCGAGTTTCTTCCAGCAGCAAATGGTTCCTGGGGAAGGGGGACACAGGGGAGGATGGAGGGGTGAGTGGGTTCCTCAGGTCACTGAGAAGCCCCATGCACTGCCTAGGCTCCTCTCTGTGTCTCCGGTGGGCACTCAGAATCCCAGAACCAGGGATGATGTTGGTACCCGGAAGGGAAGTGTGCACTCAGTCCCAGGTCAGAGCCGCTTTTGAGAGAGGGGAACTGATGGGCCGGGGAACTGTTCCCTATGGAGACAGGGCCATATGAGATCTGGGAGAGAGGACTCCTTTCTTATAAGGACAGGAAGTCATAGAGAACCAGTGATTCGGAGCCTGTTTCTAGAAAGGTTCACATCTGAAATGGTATCATGGTGGACAATAGAATCCCCAACAGGGGCTGATGGTTCTTTGGGTAAGGCCCCTGCTTGCCAAGCCTGACGACTTGAGTTTGTTACACAAGATGGAAATAGAGAACTAAGACCCAGAAATTCTCCATTGACTCACACTCACCATGGGCAAGGCACTATAAACAAATACATGAACAAGCAGACAGATAAATAAAATAATAAAGTAGTTTTGAAGAACACAGTTTCTCACTGTACCTGTGCATGCACACAAATGTACTGGTACACATACACTATCACACGTACCACACACATTCTCAGAGAGGCGTGTGTAGACTCACACTCCCTGTCCTGAATCACTCACTCACCAAGCTCATCATGCTAAGATTTATGGCTTCCTTCCTCCATGAGGGAATGACAGGCCTGGACTCAGGCTGCCCCGACATGAAGGAGGCTTACCTGGGAGGACGGACAACTCAACCCTGAAGGAAAGGTCTATCCCTAAGTAGGAATCAACCTCCAAGGGGCCATCAAAAATGGTATATTCACCACACACGTGTAGGTACCTGTGTCTTCTAGGATGAGGCTCTCCAAAATCACTGTGAACGTGATGTTGTCTGGATGGTCCCTGATAGTCACGTGGCCATTCCTAGCTTCTTCTGAGCCTCTAGTCTTGACAATATCTTTACACTGTAGTACAAATAACACTCTGCACCAGTATTTAAAGTTAGTCTTGAATTTCTCCTCATACTGACAAGGCACGTTCAGGGTTTCCCCCACAATGGCTGTCACAGAGGTGGGGCCACACAGAGGGACACAGCCTGGAAAACACAGGCCTCAATTCTACACCCTGACAGGAGGATGGGAGTAAGTTCTCCCTTGGGTCAGGTCTTTGAATATCCTCTGGTCTTTAGGAAACAGTGAGAAAGGAGAAAGGCTTTGTCAGAGCAGGAGTCAGGACTGAGGTTAGAGAGAGTATAAAATAAATTGAGATTATTTGTTATTGCAGTGACTGTCATAGGTAATCCTCCCGGTGGGCCCTGGTTCTGTCTCAGGTGTGGTAGACATGTCTGTATTTTGCACAGAAACCTGGCAGCACCTGTGAAGCAGATGGTGACCACCCCGGGGCCCCATCCCACCCCACCCCGCCCTCCTGCCTTCTCTCTAGGCCAGTGTGCCAGGGTTGGCTGCTCTCTCCCACCTCCCATGGCCCTGTCAGTCTTACAGCAGGAGTTCCCCCGTTAAAGCTGTACCCCTGACACCACTGCCCCCGTGCTCACCTGGGACCCGAGAGAGGAGCAAAGCTGAAGGCAGCCATAAACTTATTACCCTGGGGATCATTTCTCCAGCTCAGCTGTCACCTGCACCCACACCAGGGCCAAGAGGGGAGAAGGAACTGTCTCCTTCTAGATGGTACAATGTCCTCTTGCCTAGTTCTCCTTTCTGTCCTCTGCTTCCTGGTCCCTGGCTCCCATGTGAGGCTCCAGATGAACAGGTGCAGGAAGGGCACTGTAGATGTTCCAGGCCTCAGAGGCTTGGGTTTCTACCACACCCAGCACGTGGGCACACCCATGGCTGTAGACTGGGAATGCCATTTGTCCCCTTGCCCTCACCCGAGGGCTTCCACCCTCCTGCCAGAGGCCTGGGGAGCATTTCTGTTTTCAGTCAGCTTGCCCACCTTCTGTGACAAGCCACTTCCTGTGTAGATTTGAAAGCTGCCCTTCTCACTCTAGCTCTGTGACCACAGAGGAACCACCTCCCTCCAAAATTCAGATTATAGGTTGCTATTAGTCCATGGGGTTTCTAGCATGATTTCTGGGCTCACACTGCTGGTCAAGTTCATGCTGAGATCCAATTCCTTGATCAGAGTTTATCTGTGTGCTGTTTCCCTACAAAGGCTACAGACATGTAGTTCGCAGCTTTCTCTTCTTCTATCTTATTCTGTTTGGTTTGCTGTTTGTGGTAGCACCTCTTGCCCAGGCTGGCCTCTATTTAGCCAAGGATGACCTTGAACTGCTCCTCCTACCTTTACCTCCCGAGTCCAGAAATTGTAGGTGTGTGTCACCACAGCCCATTCATGCTGTGCTCAGGACTGAACCCAGGGCTTTGTGCATGCCAGGCAAGCCCTCTGCAGACTGAGATGCATCCTTGGCCCTGATTATCTGAGAAAGGATCTCACACTGCAACCCAAGCTGGGCTGGAATGCACTTTTTAGCTCAGGCTAACCTTGAACTCATAGAAATCCTCCATCCCTTTAGTGTCAGGAGCAGAATGGAGCCACTATCATGACAGCTCTGTCTTCTTGTGCCTCCTGGCCCCATATCTAGACAGGGACATGATTTGGGGTAGGTGTTGTGTGGAAGAATGGAAGAACCACATCAGATCTCTCCTTTCTGATGATTCAGGTTCCCAATGCTGTTCATCCATTTTCCTTTCTTGTTGAGGAAGAAGGGAAAAGAGTGAGTCCTGGAGCCAGTGACCCACCTGACCACAGCGGTACCTGAAGGCCTCTGATATGAAGCAACATCTGCAGGCTGTGGTGATATTTGTGGGGAGCATTTACACTTACAGTTCCCTGGGTTGGGACTCTCCTCTGGGTATCCACTCTTATTCCCCTCACTTCTTGTCCCTATTAACACGGAATGCAGATGTTCTCCCTACTAACACAGAATACAGGTGTTCTCCTATTAACATAGAATTCAGATGTTCTCCCTACTAACACAGAATGCAGATGTTCTTCCTATTAATACAGAGTGCAGATGTTCCCCCAATTAATATAGAATGCAGACATTCTCCCTATCAATACAGTATGCAGATGCTCTCCCACTATATCATTTTCTTGCCTCTCACTGCTTTATCTTCAGGGTATCTGCCTGCATTTTGTCTGTGTCCACTGTTTCTTTATGCTTTACAGAGTATCAGATCAACAAGAGCAAAGAAACTGCTTTGTGTATTCACTGCAGGACTCTAAGGCATGGTCACTGTTTGCTATCTGTCTTAGTCACTGTCCTATTGCTGTGAAGAGACACCATGACCACGACAGCTAGTAGAAGAGAAAGCATTTAACCAGCGCTGGCTTACAGTTTCAGAGGCTTAGTCCATTGTTATCATGGGGAACATGGTGACAAGCATGGCAGGTGTGGTCCTGGAGACCCAGCTCAAAGAAGGAGAGATGTGAGGACAGACATGTGAGCTGTGTAGTATAATTATATATGTATTATGTCTGTAGCATGTGCAAATGTGTCCTGCACATAGGTGTATGAGGTATGGTATACATACCTGTGATGTGTGTAGTATATATTAATCACATGTGGTGTGTACACTATGTATTGCATCCATGTGTTACATGTACGCTGTGAGTGGTAGATACATGTGTGTGGCATGTTTAGCACATGTGAGGAATGTTCACGTGTATATGGTAAGGTACACACCTGCCAGTGACTCCCTTGATTATGAAATGGTTACAATTGTAATGACACATGTGCCTTGGGCAGCCATGCTTTTTCTATGTAGCTGTAAGGCAGTGATGGACTAGCCTGCTTCAAGTGACCTCTGGAAGTGTGTGCCCCAGGGCCTGGCACAGGCTCCGGGAGCCTCTATCTCTTGATGGTGCAGGATTTTTCCATGTCTGATCATATTAGGCCAGTGGAAGGCCTGTGATTGGACAGGAAAAGAGAAGCGAAGCTAGGATTTGGGAGAGGAGAAAAAAAAAAGAACTGAGAGGGCTTTGGACATGGACCTCTATATCTACTAACCAAAGATAGCTAAGCTTTTATAAGGCTAGAAATAATTGGGATAAAATTTTTATCATTATCAATTGGCCCTTAAAATATTGTATTGGCATCTTGTAAAAGGTGATATTACTGATGTTACTGATACATAAATCTGATTAATAAAGCTTTAAGAGTTTTGATTTCCTTGGTTACCAGAGTGGGGATCCACCGATGGGTAAGAGGGAACATAGCTGGGATGCTGTGAGAGCTAGCTGGGAATGAATAGCTCAGCTGTGTCGAGAAAGGTGCTGAGGCGTGGCAGGGCAGGAGAGTTGGCGGTATCTTTTTAATATTTCCTGGAACACTTTGATAGAGTGCAGGACTGGATGGAGGGTTGCTCCACATGCCTCTCATGGAGGGCAGAGAGGAGTGGGAAGGAGGGGAGGCACAGGTGCTGATGCTCCCGCAGATGCATCTGCGCCACCCCTCACAAACCACCTGCAGACACAAGCTTGGGTTCATCAGCTTTTTGCAACACAGCTGCTGCCAAAACAAAACCCCAGCTCCAGACTGCCACAAGCACACAAGTTCATTTCTTGCTCTCTGGAAGAATGAGTCACCACGGGACCAACCCCTTGCCCAGGCTGAAGATATCTCCTGTCCACTGTAGATGGCAGGAAACCACAAGATGGCTCTTACAGCCTCATTGGGATGGGATGGGCTGACCCTCACATAAACTCACACCATCATGGAGTGGGGAGTGTGTGTGTGTGTAAGCAACATCATTTTCTGCAGTAAACCACAGCTCTGGTGATTAAGTGAACCTGAGAGTGACCTAGGGGACTAAAGTAACAGCAGGAAGCTTAGACCTAACTCAGGTGTGTACATATAAAAGTGCTGGGGCCTTTTGCTTTGGGCGTCAAGCAACATGATCATCAAACTGGATCCTAGAGAAAGCCTGTCTATCTGACAGACCCCGGAGCTTTGGTCCACAGGAGTAAGAGGGACAGTGGTGGGGGTGGGCGTGACAGATTCTATGTGTGGTTGCTGGGACACTGTCACAGGTGCCAACATCATAGATATTTCTCTCTCTTATTTCTTTACACTACCTGACATCTTTCCAAAGAAACAACTTGGATTTTTATTTGTCCCAGGTATTTGATTTTTGTTTGTTTTAAATTGAATTAATAATTTGAAACAGTCTCTCTTATCCCAGGCTGGTTTCCAACCCTAGATCCTCCTGTCGCAGCCTCCCAAGTGCTAGGGTTATAGGTAAATGACACTACATGTGACTATTATTTTTATTTCTTAGCTCTCTGACAGGTTTTTCCTTTCTAGATCAGCCAGACTGAAACACTCTATGTAGGTTAGGCTGGCCTTGAATTTATAGCCATCCTCCTGTCTCAACCTCCTGAATTAGGAGGGTTAGATACCCATACTACCATATTTAGCTGATTTATCTGTTTTACATTAATTAATTTCTGGGGCAGGGAGGACACATCAGTAGGTAAAATCCTTGTAAGTAGAAGGACCTGAATTCAATCCCCAGAGCACACAGTTAACAAGACTCAAGGCATTGTACACATGCCTGTAATCCCATGGCTCAGGAGGCAGACACAGGTGTACTCCTGGGCCCACTAGCCAGTCAACCTAGACAAATCAGCCATGACAGACGCTAAGTGGATGGTGCCTGAGGATCAACACCCAGGCTCTCCGTCCTCAAGTGCTCCTGTGCCCTCACCCACGTGCATGTGGGTATGTACTCCATCCCAATATGAACACACACACACACAATCACACTCACACACATATGCACACCTTCACAACCTCACACATACTCAAATACACACACAATTACATACTCACACACATATACAGACACATACAGATACACATATACACACTTACACATTCTCTCACACACACTCACATTCACACACTCCCGAACACTCCCATGCACATACTCATTCATAGACTTGCTCACACACTCATTTACTCACACATATACTCTCACACACTCACATACATACCCATTCATACACTCACATGCACATATACACACAAACTCACACACTCATACTCACACTTGTTCACACATACTTACACAAACATACATATACCCACACATACATACACAGATATACAAACACACACACTCTCACACTCACACTCACACTCACATATACACACTCATGAATACTCAGACATATTCACACACACACACACTCTCTCACACTCACATACACACCATCACACTCATGCATACTCACAATTACAAATATACATACCTACACACACATACACACACAGAGAGAATTATTTGCTCTCTAGAACCCTTCTTCACCACTGCTACATCATTTTTCCATAAAGTGTCTATTAATAATACTGAGTGCAAAGTGCTGATCTGAGGAGGAATCTTTGTATAAACAACAGAAACAAGGAAGTCAACTTTTAGGAAGAAGCAAATAACTCTGTGTAAAAGAGCTGGTCTTGATGGGAAGGAGGAGCCTTTGTGATTCAGCAAAACAAAGAAGGAAAAAGAAAAAAGAAAATTTGTTTCGTGTCTTAGTCAGGGTTTGTATTCCTGCACAAACATCATGACCCAGAAGCATTCTAGGGAGGAAAGGTTTATTCGGTTTACACTTCTACATTGTTGTTCATCACCAAAGGACGTCAGGACTAGAACTCAAGCAGGTCAGGAAGCAGGAGCTGATGCAGAGACTATGGAGGGATGTTCCTTACTGTCTTGCTTCCCCTGGTTTTCTCAGCCTACTCTTTTATAGAATCTAAGACTACCAGCCCAGGAATGATACCACCCACAGGGGACCATCCCACCTTGATCACTAATTGAGAAAATACCTTAAAGATGGATCTCGTGGAGGCATTTCCTCACCTGAATCTCCTTTCTCTGTGATAACTCCAGCTTGCATCAAATTGACACAAAACCAGCCAGGATAATTGACCCCTTGTCAATTTGACACACAAACATCACTATTAAGCCTCAAGCCTTATGTTCTAATTCATCCCCGAGATCTAAATAACTTTAAAGTCCCACAGTTTTTGCAAATTCTTAAAATTTCTATCCCTTAAAAATATCCAATGTCTTTTAAAATTCAGTCTTTTTATAATTAAAAGTCTCTTAACTGTGGGCTCCACTAAATTAATTTCTTCCTTCAAGAGGGAAAAATATCAGGGCACAGTCACAATCTAAAGCAAATTAAATTCCAACTTTCCAATGTCTGGGATCCACTCACAATCTTCTGGGCTCCTCCAAGGGCTTGGGGCACCTCTTCAGCTCTGCCCTTTGCAGCACACACCTTGCCTTCTTGGCTCCAGATGCGTGTACCCCACAGCTGCTGCTGTTCTTGCTAGTCATTCATGGTACTGGCGTCTCCAAAACACTGCTGTCTTCCACTGTAAATAGGCTTCACCAATAGCTTTTCATAGGCTCTCTTCATGGTGCCAAGTCTCAACTCCTTTGCATGACCCCTTCAGTCCTGAGCCATCAATTGCAACTGAGGCTGCACGCCCACCATGTTCCTTCCGCAGCCTCTCACAGTACCATGTCTCAGCTGTTCTTCATGACCCCTTCATGCCTTCAAAACCAGTACCTTCTGGGTGACTTACACATTACCAAGTCCTGCTGCAGCACAAGGTACAACCTTGGCTATCTCTGGAACACAGCCTCTGTGCTCTCAGAAAACACTTCCCAGATTTCACCTCAATTATGCTGGTCTTTTCTTAATCACAGCTCATGTCTTAGCTCCAGCTAACCAGCATCAATAGTCCCAGTAATGCAAAGGTTTCACTTCAGTACTTCTGGTATCTTCTTAATCACAACTAATTCCTCAGCCCCAGCTAACCAAAACCACAGAGACTTCACAATCAAAACAGCAACAGCCCTGATAACAGTCTTTAATTTTCCTTCAGAAATTTCATAATGCAGGCCTCCGTCTTCTGCACTGTTCACAACATTATCTTCCAAGCTCCTACACAACATCCCACAGAGCTCTTAACGCCGAATGGATCTTCTAGCCCAAAATTCCAAAGTCCTTCCACAGTCCTCCCCAAAACATGGTCACCTTGTCACAGGAATTCCCCCACTATGCTGGAACCAATTTGTCTTAGTCAGGGTTTCTATTCCTACACAATCATCATGACCAAGAAGCAAGTTGGGGAGAAAGGGTTTATTCACCTTACACTTCCACATTGCCGTTTATCATCAAAGGAAGTCAGAACTGGAACTCAAGCAGGAGCTGATGCAGAGGCCATGGAGGGATGTTTCTTACTGGCTTGCTTTCCCTGGCTTGCTCAGCTTGCTTTCTTATAGAACCCAAAACTACCAGCCCAGGGATGGCACCACCCACAAGGTGAGCACTAATTGAGAAAATGCCCCACAGCTGGATCTCATGGAGGCATTTCCTCACCTGAAGCTCCTTTCTCTGGGATAACTCCAACTTGTATCGAGTTGACATAAAAATAGCCAGTATATTAGGTCTCTTTCCCTTCTTCCTCTTCCCTTGCCTCCTTTTTGTCCCTTCCTCTTTATCATCTTCTTCCTAGTCTTCTTGAGCCTAGCTATGTATCCTTAGCTCACCTCAAGTATAACCTGTCTGATCTCAGGCTTGGGGAGATCTTCCTGCCTTTCCCTTCCAAGGTCAGGACCACCACACCAGACTCTTCTGCATTCTTCAGTTTTAAGAATGATGAGAGTGTTAACAAGGAGAGAGTGTCTGGGGGAAGAAGCCGAAGAAGGAGGCCATGAGGGTGTAACTTGACCCTGAGCTTCTTTCTGGCCGCTGCTCAGTTTGCAATATGATAAGGCGTTAACCAAGCATGAGAGCTGACCCGGATCCTTGGATCCATGCTGAGACTGTGGCTGCCTGGAAGGAGACACAGGAAATCAGGACTTGGAGCTGGGCAAAGCAGGGGTTTATCCTGATGCTCTGGAAGGGAGCTTGGTGGACCTGTTCCTCTCCTCCAGAGTGAGCAGTGGAACAAAACTGGAAGCAGAGTGGTATGTGCATGCTAACCCACAATTCTCTTAAAATCAGGGATGGCATTTTGTGTGTTCTTAGTGCCTTTTTCAGGACAGCTTTAGTAAATGAGACTATACATTTGACAGCATGCTTCAGAGACTGCAAAAATTAGCAGCTTATTTTTGTGTCCAGCAAATGTCTGGTGAAGGTCATACTCCACAAAGTCAGGGTTCCAGGCTTCTGCTGGCTTCCTGTTCTGTGAACGTCCAAGAGCTGACTTCGCCTGCACATCTAAGATGGTCATTACGGGAGGAGTCAGAGAGAGGTCGGAAGTTGACAGCAAGCCCTTTCCCAGGCATGGGGCCGATTCACACTCATCCACACATGTCAGGCCATAGAAACAATCAGAGCCAGAGAAACACAAGCATTTGCTATGGGGAAAGAGGAAAGTGAGAAGACAATCATCTTCTCATGCCAAGCCCCACCCTGCAGTGAGAAGCAAGAAATCCAAAAGGAGGAACAACCTTCAGACACCAGAGGAGGAAGCTTGCACACACACCAAGTGCTGATCACTGCAACTCCCTGGTACAGATGCATCTGGGAGGTGCCTACTAGGGCTTCTCTGGATCAGTGGCACCTCTGTTTGTCTATTCAGGGTCTTCTGTTGTGATCAGGGCCTCTCCAAGGAGCAGGATGGAGGTAGGTCCCTCTTAGGGAGAGGAGGCAGTGACAGAACTAGAGGCCTCCTCTGGGCTGGATGGCAGACTGGATTAACAGAGGGAAGGGAGGAAGGAAGGGAACACCACGTTCATCCCGTTCTGCTTCCTACTTGTGGACACCATGTGAGCATCCTCCGCACACCCACCACCCTGCCTTTCCATCATGGTGGGCTGAATGCCTTCAAACTGTGAGCCAAATAAACCTTTCCCACCTTAAGATGCCTTTGTCTCATGATTTCTCACAGTAATGAGAAAAGAACCACTGACACTCTGTCTCTGGAAAGAGGAAGGAAAACTGGGGTATGCTTCTAATCCCAACACTGAAGAGGCAGAGGCAGGGGGATCTCTGTGAGTTTGAGGCCAGCCTGGTCTACAGAGCAAATACCATGACAGTCAAGGATATACAAAGATACCCTGTCTTTAAAAAAATGAAACAAAATAAATAACAAAAACAAAAACCCACAAAATAAATTTAAAAAAGAAATAGAGAAAAAGAAAAATAATAAACAGAAAAACAGGTTATCAGTGTCCTGATAGGTAATCAGGTGAGTGTGTCCTGGTAATTTCTGCCAACTTGATGCAAATTAGAGAACCCTGGAAGAATTAACTTTTATTGAGCAATTTCTCCCATCAGATGGGCATGATGGGCATGTATGTAAGGACATTTTTTGATTCTTAATTGATGAATGGATGTGATGTCATCGCTGGGCTTGTGGTCCTGGGTTGTCTAAGAAGGCAGGCTGAGCAAGCCAGTGAGCAGCGCCCTCCGTGGCCTCTGCTTCAGTTCCTGCCCCCAGGTTCCTGCTGAGCTCCTGAACACTGCCTTCAAAATGGACTGTGCCATGGAAGCATCAGTCAAGTAGTAACTTTCCTCTTAGCAAGTTGGTTTTGGTCAGTACTTTATCGCAGCAACAAAGAACAGACTAGGACAGACAGAAAGACTGGTAGATGGACCAGACAGACATTCCAGCTTGTCTTGTCCCTTGACTGAAGCAGGGTTGACTTCTCCCTGTTTGAGAACGACACAGACTCTCTACCTCACAACCCTGCTTCGTTCTGTATCCTGGTTCCTTCTCCCATGATCCTCTTTACTGCTCAGTATGTTTAGCCTTGAAAATATAAGCACCAACTTCTCATTATATAGTTTTTTTTATTTAATTTTGGTTTTAGTTTTTTTGAGACAGTGTGGGGCAGTGGACACTGCAACCAGACAGAAGACCTTGTAAGGTTGTAGCAAGTTCAAAACCCTGATAAATCTCATCATTGAGAACAGCAGGAGTTTGGACTAGCTCCCAACTAGTTTCCTGTCCTGGACCATGTGACCACAACATCCTACTAACAGGACCATAACAACCAGTCACATAGCCTAAAAACCTGGAGTCTCCATGATAATGAGATATCTAGTAGGCCCAGAGTGTTTAATCAATGAGTTTCCCTTCCTGGGCATCCCCTCCTGCAGAAGGTATTTAATCTCTGGTTCACCCTAGGTAGGACAGATGCATCCTCATCCTCCATGAATAACATAGTTTGTATGAGCAAAGACCATCTCCTTTGTCTGGGGGGGGTAGAGGGGGCTCCTTCATCACACAGAGCCTCACCAAAGCTCTTGTAGAAGCCCCTCCATACTCATGGCACTTACTCAGAGCTAAGCAAATCCCAACCCACCAAGTCCCAGGCTCAGCACAAGGTGCCCAGACTTGCATTCCCAAATCCTGTTGGTCGCCAGCAGCATCTGGGGTACACAGATGTATGGGAGCCCCTGTTCTCAACTCCTTCTTTGTTTCCCAGTGATGTCTGGGTGCACAGGAGTTTGAAAATGACAGCATCTGTCTCTGCCCCTGTTGTTTCTCACCTAGAGAAATGGGTTGGGTCCCCTATCCTAGACTTCATTTCACCTTCTCTGAGCATGGTGTTGGTGGCCAGCACCCCAACAGTGAGGAAGAAACCCAGCCTAACACCCTTGCATTTCACATCCCCTGAGTGGCATGTCAGAGGTATTCTGACACCCCAGTGGTGAGGCAGAGGACGGAAGTTTAGGGTCTTCACATAATTCTGCGTGGGCTTGGAGAGAATGGCTAATCTGTTCATCAAGCCTCTTTCATTATCAACTTGTGTGATCAATTTAGATATATGATGGAGAGTATCTGCTCCATCAAAACCATTCCAGGGGCTGGAGAGCTGTCTCTGTTGTTCAGTGGTTGTTCTTCCAGAAGCCCTGGGTTCAATTCCCTGCACCCACATAGGATCTCACAGCTGTCTTAGCTCTAGTGCCAGGGAAGCTGATGCCTTCCTCTTACCTCTTTGGGGCACTAGGAATGCACATGCTACACAGACATGCATGCAGATGAAAGACCCAGACACATAAAATATGTAAATAAAAATTATAGGAAAAAAAAGAGAATGGGATCTATTCTTGCAGAGGACTTGAGTTCAGTTCTTAGCATCCATCCCAGGTGGCTCACAAACTGGAATTGTCACCCTTGGTTGGATACCATGGAGACCTGCACTTTCATGGACAAACCCACATATAGGTACACAGAACTTTAACATTATGGTAATGATGATAATAATAAATCTTTTTGGAAACCACATACCAGGCACTGGAGACAAGGTTCAGCAGTTAAGGACCCTTTATATATATATATATATATATATATATATATATATATATATATATATATATATATATATATATATATATATATTACAAAAAATAATCTCATGCATGGTCACCTGGGAGTTTCATGGCTGCAGTCTCAGGGATCTGGTGATGCTCGGGACCCAGTCAGCTGCAGAATCTCGGCTTCCTTCCTCCCTCCCCCTACACTTGGCACCAACTGTTCAGCTGGCATCTTTCTGAGCCATGAACCACTTTATCTTAAGGCTCAAAATTGGGAAGAAGCTGAAGAACTTAACAAAAGGTAGAGGGAAGATCTAAAAGGATAAGTCACTAGGGACATGACTCCTTTAGTAGACAGAAGCCTAGCACCTTCCTTTCTTCCCCTGGAACCCAAGTAATGGTGGAAAGAGAGGATTGATTTAATAAAATTGTTCTCTGATTTCTACACTTGTGTCATTGTCTGTGTGCAAACACATTTGTAGTGGTTTGTCCATACCATTTACACACAGAGACACAGACACACACAGACACACACACACAGAGACACAGACACACACATGAGGGGGAGAGAGAGAGAGAGAGATTATTTTCCGTCTCCTGGGAAGTCTTTCTCTCTGTCCTGGCCATCAGAGCCACGGGTCTTCACCAGGCCAACTTCACCTCTCCCATAGCATCTCTGAGGCCTGTTCACCCAGAGGACAGCACTGAGCATGCTCAGGAGCAGGGGTAACTCCACAAAGGTCATCAGCAGGAAGTAGATGCTGCTCAGCAGGGACCTGCAGGAAACATAGGAGGCAGGAGGAAGTCACCACCTGACATACGGGCTCAGCCTTCCTGGTGCCCATATCCTAGCCTCCAAGGGCCAGAGAAGGACAAGCGTGGGATGCTACAGGGTGGCCTCCCTGCAAGTGCATGGCTGGTCATGCTGCCTGCTGGATAGATAAGCCCTCGCTTGGGGAAGGTTTACCAGATATCCCTCTGCAAGTCTGAAGGCTTCACTGCTCCCTGGTCTTTGACCTTTGGCCTCTGCTACATTCTTCACCAGGATGACCCTCCCTCCCTCATCAGCACCTGTGTGTTAGGAGGCTTGGGGCACACTACATCTAGAAATGGTTGGTGGCTGCTTCCACTCTGTCAGTGGATGGACACTGGTGTTGCAGTTCTTTGTGTCCCTTCATTATACCCCGTGGGACCATGAGGCCCTCAACAGTATCAAGCCCTATTCCCCACCTCCCTGTCATCCTCTATTCCCTGCCCAGGTCTCCATCTCTCTCCTTGTACCATCCATGGTTTCTCCTTTGACCCAACAGGAAGCCATCCTCAGTTTGTGAAAACATCTACAACTGTAGATACTCTATGGGTCACAGCTTAGCTCAAATATGCTTTTGGAATACAAGAGCTGCTGCTGCTTGGCTGACCATGCCATCCAATGTTCTGAAATGCTTCTGAAGACTGAGCTCTGTCCATGATTCACACTTTCTTGGACTCTCTACATTTCTGGAACCTGTACCATCTGTCAATTCATGTATTAATCAGGGTTGTCTAGAGTCACAGGACTTATGGGTAGTCTCTATATAGTTAGGGAATTTGTTGATGACTTTGTGTCTGTAGTCCAACTCCCCAACAATGGTCAGCAGCAACTGTGAATGTAAGTCCAAGAATCTAGCAGTTTCTCAGTCCCACAAGGCAAAGAGGCAAAGAAAAGAAAGTGAATCCTCTTTCTTTCAATGTCCTTATGTAGGTCTCCAGCAGAAGGTGTGGCCCAGATTAAAGGCATGTGCCACCATGCCTGGATCTGGGATTTACTTTGTCCCAGATGCTTTGAACTCAGAGATCTCCCTGTCTTAATCTTCTGGGATTCATAGTCACAATGACTCAAGGTCTCCATGCCAAGATCCAGGTCAGAAACTTGTATCTCCTAGCCTCAAGATCATGATCACAGATGAGCATTCCAATTCTGGATTCTAGTTCATTCCAGATATAGTCAAGTTGACAACCAGGAACTGCCACTACACTTGATAACTAACATTCCATCCACTTACAAAACAAACAATAACAACACAACCAAAGCACTCCCAGAGAAAGAAAACAAAATCCTTGAGAGAACCTATGAGTTGGGATACTTTGAGACATGTTTGTCTAACTTAAGATGTAGGGAGCAGAAAGAACACAGTAGAAAGGACAGGGAACTTGATGAGACCTGAGGGTCAATTTTCAGGGAAAGCTAGTGAGGTGTTCTATGCCTTAGCTTAGCTTGTGTTTTATCTGTGTCCTTGGCCAGGAGACTTGACCCCAACATGCTGTGATGAAATTATGCCAAGGTAGCTCTACAGTGCGGGGAATTCCTCTCCACACCTTCATGAGTGACAAGCATCACCCAGACACACCACAGTCCCCAGAATCTCCTCTGCACTGTGGAGATCACGCCCCCTAACAGTGTATCTCAGAAGAATTGGATAGGAGCAAAGAGATTTCATTATAGGCTAGAACCAGAAGCTGATGGGACAGGAATCTCTTCTAACTCAGTGGAGACCCAAACATGGCCCTCTGTCCTGCCCTCTGGGGGACACACAGGGGAGACACAAAATGTGCTCAGTCACTCTTGACACTCAAGTGAGCATGTTACCATCCTGCAGATGAGGCTTAGAAGGGGGAGCCTTGGTATACTAAAAGGTGAAAGGATTGGGGCCCCCACCTCAAGCTGTGACAGGAGGACCCACCAGACCAAGTGTTTCTACAAGATAGTTACTGAGGTTAGCAAATAAAATACAAGATGGACAGACCAATGTGGTATTCAGATGAATGAATGTATCCAGGTTAAGTAACACTTGGGGCATACTTAGGCAAGAAATGATTGGTTTTCCTGAATCCCAGGATTCCTGGACATTTTGTTTTCTATCTGGAGGCCCTTCCATGGAATAGGCCACAGGGCCAGTCCAGTGGGAAGGAGCTGCCAGGGTGAAGCTCTGCTTACCTGACGTGGGGGCTGCTCTGAGTCACTTGTTCCTTGCCAGTGTTCTCTGTAGTTGGTGGTGTGGATGTCAGAACTGTGGCTATGGCGGTCATTATTGTAGTTGAATGTTCTGGAGCTGAAGATTCAAGAGACCATGGTTTAGTCTTCCTGTAGATAGTCTAGCTCTGGGTATGGCCTTATGTTCTTTCCACTAGGAATTAAGGCACTCAATTCCCAGTCACCATCCGGAACTTACTTACTTACTCACTCACTCACTTTACTTATTTACTTATTTAATTGATTGATTGATTGATTGATTGATTGAGACGGGGTTTCTCTGTGTAGCCCTGGATCATTTGGGATTCACTCTGTAGAAAAAGCTGGACTCAAATTCAAAGATCTGCCTACCTCTGCCTCCCTAGTGCTGGGATTAAAGGTGTGCACCACCATGCCTAACCTGTTAATTCTTTTCTAAGGAAAGATGATGTGTAGAGAAAAGAAACAGATCCCTGTTAAAATTTGCTTCCTTAAGAGAGTGTTCATTACTGCCTGGTGTGCAATATGCAGAAACACTTCAGTTTTGCATAGGCCATCTATTCTAAAATTATTTTTAGAAAAACATTTTTACATATGTCTATGGGTTTTCTCTTGTTTCTATGTGCACCATGTACTTGCAGTGGCCATGGAGACCAGAAGAGGGCCTCAGATTCCATTGAACTGGAGTTACAGAAGATTGCAAGCTAGCATTTAGATGCTGGGACAGAAATCCAGTCCTCAGGAAGAGCAGCCAGAACTCTTAATCACTGAGTCATCCCTCAAGCTTCAACTTTGTCTATTTTCTTTGTTGTCGTTGTTTAAAGCAAGGCAAAATTCTGATCCTTATTACTTAATCTTGTCCAGAATTAAAGGTTCTGTAGCTTCCTTTATTTTATATTAAAGGCGAAGGGTGTCTCAGCATGGGAGGTTATCTCTGTGGTAGAGCACTTGTCTGGCACATACTAGATTCTAAGTTCAATACCCAGATCTGTAGGACTGAGAATATCTAAGACACACATACAAGGAGACAAGGCTTTCCCACTTCACCCTCTGAGGAGAAAACAGGACAAAGAGAGTAGACTCACTTTATCTTTTCTATTAAGGCTTTTACAAGGGTCTCTGATCACACTGCAGCCTAACCAGGGTTTTCTAGATTTTTTTCATACCTGGGTCAATGTTCACATAAACTTTAAACCTGGGATCATATCCAGCTTTTGTAATTCCACACTGGTAAATGCCAGCATCGCTCATCCTCAGATCCTCCATGGTCACCGTGAAGATGAAGTGTGTCTGGTTGTCCCTGATGGACACACGGTTCTTCTTCACCATCTGCTCTGATGCATTGGTTTCAACAAGAATCTCACATGATTTCCGATAAGCTCCTCGGCACCAGTACTTCCGGTAATCCTTCCAGCCTGAGTTATATCTGCACTGCACTGTCAAGGAGCCCTGCTCCTGACCTCTCACCTCTGCTGGACCTGTGACCTTCTGAGCAGTAGAGCCACCTGGAAAACACAAATGCATGCACCACTGATCTCCTCCTCCAAGGGCAGAACTCTACTGTGCCAAGTAGAGTTCATGATCTGAATAACAACCAGTGAAGGGCTTCCCTGTTCCCAAGACAGATCAGCATCGTTATCCTATTGGTTGAAGCCTCAAAAGAAAAAATAAGGAAAAGAAAAGAAAAAGTCTGAAGAGCCTAGTTATAGCTCTCAGAGGATAAAATGGGGACCATGACCAGTCATGGCTGGAGTAGAGGAAGTGTCAGAAGGCTGTGTCCACTGGACATGATCCTATCTTCATTTCCATACCCATGACCCTCAGTAGTTTCATCTGAAGAAGTCGCATCCCTTGGCCACACAGAAGCCACTTATGGTAGTTCCAGAACTTTCTAGGATGGATGCCTTGGAGGCTGGCCAAAATGACACCAACCAATCTGAATTCTGCGTGGTGCAGAGCCCACAGCACACAGATCCTTTGCTGTCCTTCAGATCCATGTAATCTGAGTCCCAGAGCTCCTGGTAAGGACTGAGGATGCAGCATCATTGGTAAGGTGCTTGCACAGTATGCACAAGCAACAACTGTCAAATACCAGCTTAGTGATAAAGGAGGATCTGGAGAGATGGCTCAGTGTTTAAAGGCATTGACTATTCTTCCTGAGGTCCTGAGTTCAATTCCCAGCATCCAAACATCATCAGTAGTAGGATGTGATGCCTACTTTTGTTGGTCTGAAGAGAGCTACAGTAAATATATATGTATCTCTCTCTCTCTCTCTCTCTCTCTCTCTCTCTGTGTGTGTGTGTGTGTGTGTGTGTGTGTATGTGTGTGTTAACTCTTTAAAACAAGAAAGAAAATTTATAAAAGTAGCGCTTTAGGATATTGGTATCAACACCACCACCAACAAAGTATGTCCTAGTACCATAGGTAAGAAAACCAAAATTGCTGATTGAAATTATTTTAAACTAAAAGGACTCAACAAAAAGCATGGAGAGACAGCCTGAAGTGTGGGAGAGAATCTTTCAGGCTATGAGTCTGTCAGGAGGGAAGCCAGGTGAGGTGGGGAGGGATGGTGTCTGTATCCTCAGAGACAGGGCAATCCTGGAGATCACTGCTCAGATAGACTGAATCTGTGAACTCCAGGCACAGGGGGAGACCATGTCTAAACAAACATGGTAGAGAGTGATAGAGAAAGGAACCCAGTGTCAACCTGTGGCTTCCACATGTGTGTGTGCACCCATGTGTATACCTGAGCACATGTACACGTATGTGCACACACACTCACACACACACTTAAACACAAATGTTTACACTTATATACTCCACAAAGACACATTTTTTTTCTTAAAAGAACAAAAGTTAACCTCAAAGAAGTAGAGAACAGAATAGTGGTTGTCAGCCTGGGAAAGGTATTAGAGAAGACAGGAGAGTGCTTATGGCATAGAGGGGGAGTTGTTAGGTCACAGGGGCGTCTGCCATTTGATGAGAATGACAACTTTTAGAGTTGTATGGGACGGATGGAAAATATGGCTGACAACTGAATATTTCGAAATTCCTCACAGAGGTTTCAAAGAAATGACAAATGGCTTCAATGGAAGCCCAGCTACCGTGATCTGATAGTTACATCCTGTACAAACATGTGCAAAAGCGATATTGTACTCCATCAGATTTTATTCTTTTAAAATAGAGTCTCAAAATGTGGACTAGGCTGGCCTTGAACTCACAGAGGTCCACCCTCCTCTGCTTATGAGTGCTGGCCTTAAAGGCAATCATCACCACACACAGACCCTGTAAACATTAATCACTGTGTCAGTTAAAACTCAAAATGTAACAAAATAGAGCTACATGCTAGAAATCCCAACACTCAGAGGGTGGAGTCCAGAGGATCACAAGTTCAGGGGCATCCTAGGCTGAGTGTGAAAAACAGAAAACTAAAACTACATTTTTAAAGAATTAGTTCATCCGCTCACTCGTCATCTTATGTGGAGCAACTCGAGTTGAGAAAGGTACTCTGGAAGGTTTGTTTTTTTGTTTTTGTTTTTTTATTTTTAAATTGGTTTTGGTTTTGGTTTCTCTGCAATGCCTACAGAATCCATCAGATGCCAAAATCTTGCCTTTTATTTTGGGAGTAAGCAGCTGGTGAAGGAATCACCTGGTTTTCCCTAACCCAGGGCAGACTGTCAGTGTTGCCCTCCCCACTGACATGAAGTGTCTAAAGCCCCTGCTGCTTACCTGGGAGGAAGAGGAAGAGCAGAGCAGAGAACTGCCACATGGTCTTGTCTCCTCTCCTGTCCTTGGTGGTGACAGATGCCAGCACCCTGAGAGGACTTGAAGCTCAGCTCAAGTTTTCTTTCGGTCTCTCTCGCTCATGTCTCCCAGTAACTTCCTCGACAAAGCTTCTAAATTTTGCATACTGGAAAAAAGATGATGTCAGTCTTTGAGGAGACCAAGTCACAGCATGAGAGGGACAGCCATGTGAACAGAGAACTTCCTGTACTGAATAGATGCAATGTGAGACGTGAACTTTAAGGACAGATGGGGATCACAAGGAGAGATGCAGGATCACAAGGAGACAGACAGGTCGGCAGAGACAGAGACAAATGATCGAATACAGCAAACCTCTCACCTGGGAGGTAACTGAGTTGCAGGGGATCATGGGAGAGGAGAACAACCAAAGGCAGGGTGGCCGCAGTCGAAAGGGAGCACAAGGCAGCTCAGGCTAAGCCCATGGCAGTAGCCGAGGCTAAGCCCTGGGAGTCAGGGGGTGTTGCTGAAGGCTCAGCCTGGGGCAGCAGGGATTTCTCTAGCTATGAACTTCAGAGCAGGGATTTCTCTGGCCAGGGGCATCTGCCACACAATGGCTTCTAGGACCACAGGCACTGCCTCAGAGAAACAGGGAGAGCGTGGGTTTAAGGTGAGGTCTCATGTAGCCCAAGCTGGCCTTGAACTTCTTATTTTCCTTTTTCCAACATCAAAGTGCTGGGGTTTCAGGCATTCACCAGTGTGCTCTGTTTTATGAGGGTCAGAAGACTGAAACCCAGGTTTCACGAATGCTAGGCAAGCACTCTACACACTGAGCAGAATCCACAGTCCATGTTCTGTTTCTGTAAGATAGAGTTCTGCTGTGTAGCCCAAGCTGACTTCAATCTCTTCCCATCCAGTGTCAGCCTCCCAAGTTGTGGGAATCTGCAGCTGGTTTAAATCCAGAGGACCAATCACAAAGGTAGATAGATATAGGTACACTCTATCTCTGGTGTTAAATTTTTATGGGAGGAAGATTGCCAACACACACACACACACACACACATACACGCAGACACACACATGCATACACACAAACACTATACGTATACATCAGACTCTGGAAGCAGTTCAGTCAATAAAGGGGTTGTTCCACAAGCTTGGAGACCAGAGGCAGATCAGTAGAACTCACATAAAAAGCAGGTCTTGGTGATGAGAGCTTGGAATCCCAGCTTCGGTTTTATTTCATATCAGAAGCAGGAGGGGAAGGTGAGAGAGGAGGAGGAAGAGGAAGGACTGAGAAGAAAAGGGAAAAGAGACTCTAAAGTGTTCAACCACAGAACAGAAAAACCATATCCTAGGGTGCTTACATATCAACCAGAGGGCAGCACAGCAGGATGTGTGCTAGATCATCAACATATCAATGTGTGAATCTCAGAGACATAAAGTTAAATGATAAAGCCAGAGACTTAGAAATGAAGCGTTTTACTTGACTTGGTAGCACATGCCTGTAATACCAGAACTGGGGAGGTAGAGGCAGGAGGATCAGGAGTTGGAAACTAGCTTGGGCTATAGAGTGAGATACTGTTAATGAAAGAAGAAGAAAGGAAGGAAGGAAGGAAGGAAGGAAGGAAGGAAGGAAGGAAGGAAGGAAGGAAGGAAGGAAGGAAGGAAGGAAGGAAGGAAGGAAAGAGGGAGGGAAGGAGGGAGGGAGGAAGAGAGGGAGGGAGGGAGGAGGAAGGGAAGAAGGGAGGAAGGGAGGGAGGGTAGGAGGAAGGTTGGGATGGAAGGTGGGAGGGGGGAGAAAATGATAGACAGACACACAGACAGACAGACAGGTAGGCAGACAGGCAGATAGATAAGAGGCCAGAGTGAGGCATCTGTGCTAAAACGCTTGTTCTGTGTGTCAGGCTTTGGGTTTACTCTGACAAAGGGGGGAAAGTCTAACACTGGTCCTGGCATGGCGGTGCTGGTGAATCAGGCACAGAGAAGGTACTTACACCCTTGGCAAACCCCTGAGCATGTGTGTGGCAAAGCCTTAAGCCAAGTAAATGTATCATGCTAGGTTCAGGTTGTCACCAAGGTGGCTGGGAAGCAGGGCTGTGCCATCAGACAGGGAGATCACGAGTGCAGAGCACGCTCTATGACTGGATCTGGACGATAAAGTGCTGTGAGTGCTTCCCATGGACGGTGTATGTATTTGTTGGACACGCTGTCAAATTGCCTTCTAAATATCTTCATCTCTACCCTTTAATTAGTGCTGCCCTCAGCCTTGGTTGGAGATGCTCCCTTCTGCTGTGGTGTAAGTGACCATCGAGTGCTCAGCCATATATAACACCCCCGTCCCACCCCAAGGCAGAGAGGAGAGGAAAGAGTTCCACAGCCAGAGGTAGAAGAGGAGAGAGGCCTGAATGTTGGGCTCTGTGTGTGGCCTTGGGTCGCCATCACGAGCTCAGGGCAGCTGTGGTTCCCTACACAAGACCAAGTCAGCAAGATCAGCTAGCGTTCTGAAGGGAAGCAGGGAACAAGTGACTGAGGGTGTGAGGGTGGGGTCTGGGTGGATATGATAGAGTCATGTTGTACACAAGTGTGAACTTACCAAGGAATAAGGAAAGATATCAAAATAAAATTCTACTTAATGTTTTTTTTAAAAGCTTTATTTATTTAATTATGTATGTGAGTGTTCCATCTGAACGTACACCTGTAGGCCAGAAGAGGGCGTCAGAACCCATTACAGATGGCTGTGAGCCACCATGTGGTTACTGGGAATTGAGCTCAGGACCTCTGCAGGAACAGCTAGTACTCTTAACCTTGGGTTATCTCTCAAGCCCGAAATTTTATTTAAATGTATAGGGATTTCTTGGATACATTCTTCTGTTTGACTCAACACAAAGAAACTTCTAAAGTCTCAGAGCAGTCTCAAAATCACAGGTATACTGGTTCTCCTCAGCTACCAGATGAGCTGTTTATAGGGACATGGCTTCGATGTCATCAGACTTCACTGGTTCTCATAACAGGGCCAAGCGTTGCTTCCCCCAGAGCACCTCTGAGGCCTGTTCACCCAGAGGACAGCACCATGCATGCTCAGGAGCAGGGGCAACTCCAGAAACACCAGGACCCGGAAGTAGAGGCTGCTCAGAAGAGACATGGAAGGGACATAGTCACATTAAACTTTCTTCCCAGAAGGTGACACTGATGCCATGCACTGTGTGGCTGTCTCTAATCCAGGTCTGTGTCCACAGAGATCTATGCAGGGACAAGGACAAGGACTGCCTGAATGACCAGTGTGATTAATACATAACCCAAGAAGTAACCTTGAGCTGTGGGCCTGGCCTGCTCTCTCTCAGAGCTCTCTTCATCCTACAGCTTCTAACCTGGCAGGCATTGCCTTCCCAACCCACACCCATTTCTCTTCTAACTAGACAACTCCTACTTTCTCCTGGGTGACATTTATTTATTTGTTTGTTTGTTTGTTTGTTTGTTTAATGTTATGTTATGTTGTGTTCTATTATGTAGCTCTGGCTGTCCTGGAACTCATTATGTAGATCAAGATGGCCTTAAACTCATAGAGATCCATCTGTCTTTGCCTCCCAAGTACTGGGTGGCTTCTGCCACCACACCTAGTGACTTATTTATTTTACATAGTTAATTGTCTGTGTGTTTGTGTGTGTGTACTCATGTGTATGAATGCAAGTTCACATGTGAGTGCAAGAGTGTGGAGATCAGAGAATAACCTTGGTCATTCCTCAAGAGTCACCACTTTGTGTTTGATCTGAGACAGGTCTCACTATGTAGCTCTGACTAGAATGGAATTCACTATGTAGTCCAGGCTGGTCCTAAACTCCTAGAGCTTGATCTGCCTCTGCCTCTGCCTCCCAATTGCTAGGATCAAAGATATGAGCCACCACACCTGGCCCATTTATCTTGTTTTCTGACAGGATCTCTGTCTAGCCTGAAGCTTGCCAAGGAGGCTGGCTAGTCAGTGAGTCTCATGTCTCTACCTCAGCAGCTCTGCTATTTCAAGTAGGTGCCTCAATGCCTGATTTTTGTGTAGGTGATGTGGCTCGAACTCCAATGTCCTTCACAGGCATTCCCACCTCTCCAGAGCCACTTCTCCAAGCTCTGGATGTGTTTATGTAGTGCCCACTTAGCAGGAAAGTAACTCCAGCACGTCTGTATCTGAGTATCATTTGTGAATCCCTAGCTTTAGATAAGCAACTGGCACTGACCAGACCCTCCCAGGTCAGCCTGAGTTTGGGAAATGCAGGAGGGGTGTACAGGAGGGAGATACAAACCTTTCTACCACTGCTCCCTCAGGATGACCCCTCCTCCCCATCCAAAGGCCTCAGGGCTATGATTTCCTCACCAAGGCTGTGGGCTGGCAGCAGGAATTGTTTCATCTGTGGTCACAGTGGCCTGAGTGTTCACAGGTGAGAATGTGGGGGACTCCAAGGTATCTGTATTGTTCCCAGGGCTCAAACCTGTCACTGGAGCAAAGGATGGAAATACAAGACAGTTCCCATGACATCCAATCCATCTTCTACCCACTGAAACCTCTGTCACTCTGCTTCACACAGGTTCCTAGGGACATGCTGGACAGCTCTGCCCAGCAGCCAATCAGCCATATGGCAACATCAAGGCATGGTCAGGGATTTCCTTCCCAGACCATCTCATGGTGCACAGTGTCTGGGTGGTACTTGTAAACATGAAGCCAGTCTTCTTAGAGAGGCGAGTTTAAGAACCAGTAACAAGAACTCAGTGAGTGCCAGGTCTCATCCAGCCTCAGAGACACCTTTTGACTCCTTGTCTGTCATGCTTCTGGGGACAAACAGGATAGTTGGACTCCATATCTGCCTGGCCCACTCATTCCCAGTGTCAGCCAGAAGGGTTACTGGGCAATCTTCTCTGAGGAATGATCAGATGGAAATTTCTAGAAAGGCAGGTGCATGCAGGGTCCTGTGGACAGTGGACTCTATTGCAGAGTAATAACATTAGTGGGATTGTAATTCCCACTCTTCAGTATGGACCCACAGAAGAGGTTTCAGGGAAACATATAAAGGGAAAATCAAAATGGAGTATCAGGAGCTAAGGTGCCTGAAGAGGCAGAGACAGTAAGATCAGGCATTCAAGATGAAGGCAAAGTACACCATGAGATGATGGTTAACCTGGGCTACATGACATCCTCTCTCAAATGATGGTGATGACAAATACTGAAGAAGGAGGAGGAAGAGGAGGAGAAGATAAAAACTGGAATTAAAAGAGGTTTGACCCCTTCCTCCAGGCACTGTCACCACCCCAGGTCATAAAGAGATGCACTGATTTGATTTCTAAGAACAAGGTATTCCCCCTTGGGGGAGAAGGAACTGCAGACATGGAGAACATAGGGGACCAAACTAGCTGAAAGCTACAGGAGAACCTTGGAGGGATTCTCTGAGTAATGATTCAGCAGTAAATGGTTCCTGGGAAAGGGGGACACAGGGGAGCATGGAGGGGTGAGTGGGTTCCTCAGGGCACTGAGAAGCCCCATGCACTGCCCAGGCTCCTCCCTGTGTCTCTGGTGGTCGCTCAGAATCCCAGAACCAGGGATGATGCTGGTACCCGGAAGGAAAGCGGGCACTCAGTCCCAGGTCAGAGACGCCGTTCAGAGAGGGGAGCTGATGGGCCGGGTTACTGTTCCCATATGGAGAATGGAGACAGGGCCTTATGAGACCTGGGAGAGAGGATTTGTGTGTTATCAGGACAGAAGTCACAAAGAGCCTATTTCCAGAACGTTCCAGGCCTGAAACTGTCCCATAGTGCACAAGAGAATCCCCAACAGGAGCTAATGAAATGGTTCAGTGGGTAAAGGCCCCTGCTTGCCAAGACTGACGCCTTGAGTTTCACCCACAAGGTGGAAATAGAGAACTAACACCCAGAAGTTGTCTGTTGTGTTGTTGTCACACACACCATGGGCAAGGCACTATAAACAAACAAATACATGAACAAAGCAAACAAATAAAATAATGAAGTAGAAAATAATTCTAAGAACACAGGTTCCCCCTGTGCCTGTGTGTGCATGCACACACATGTACTGGTACACATACACTATCACAAGTACCACACATGCTCCAACAGAGGCATGTGCGGACTCACACTCCCTGTTCCCCTAATCACTCACTCACCAAGCTCATCATGCTAAGGTTTGTGGTTTCCTTCCTCCATGAGGGAATGACAGGCCTGGACTCAGGCTGCCCTGACATGAAGGAGGCTTACCCGGGACCACGGACAACTCAACCTTGAAAGACGTATCAGTCCCCAAGGAGCCATCAATCTTAAAGGCGTCCTCAAAAAATGACACATATCAGGCCACAGAAACAAAGCCACAGAAACCATGCAGTTGCTATGGGAAGAGGAAACTGAGAAGACAATGATCTTCTCGTGCCTCTTGCCGAGCTCTACCCTGCAGTGAGAAGCAAGAAATTTGAAAAGAGGAACAACCTTCAGACACCAGAGGAGGAAGCTTGTACACACACCAAGTGCTGATCACTGCAACTTCACATGTACGGATGCATCTGGGAGGTGCCTACTAGGGCTTCTCTGGATCAGTGGCACCTCTGTTTGTCTATTCAGGGTCTTCTGTTGTGATCAGGGCCTCTCCAAGGAGCAGGATGGAGGTAGGTCCCTCTTAGGGAGAGGAGGCAGTGCCCGGAGCAGAGACTTCCTCTGGACTGGATGGCAGACTGGATGGACAGAGGGAAGGGAGGAAGGAAGGGAACTCCACGTTCATCCCGTTCTGCTTCCTACTTGTGTTCGAAATGTGAGCAGCCTCAGCACACCCACCACCCTGCCTTTCCACCATGGTGGGCTAAATGCCTTCAAACCGTGACCCAAAATAAACCTTTCCGTCCTTAAGATGCCTTTGTCTCATTATTTATCACAGTAATGAAAAAAACATCTGGCACTCGGTCTCTGTAAAGAGGAAGGAAAGCTGCTGTGTGATTTTAATCCCAACACTGAGAAAGCAGAGGCAGGGGGATCTCTGTGAGTTTGAGGCCATTCTGGTCTACAGAGCAAGTTCCAGGATGGCCAAGGATACACAAAGATAACCTGTCTTGAAAGATAAAATAAAACAACAAAAACCCTCAAAAACAAAACTTAAAGAAATAGAAAAAAAGAAAAATAATAAACAGACAGGTTATCAGTTTACTGATAGGTTGACAGATAGGTTAGTGTGTACTGGTAGGTTTTGTCTACTTTATGCAAACTAGAGAACCCTGAGGAAAGAACATTCTTGTTGTTGCTGAATGATAATTTATTGAGATCCCGCCCTCCCGGCCTCTACAATTATGGGGTCACTTTCTCTGCTTATCGATCTTGTTTGCTAGTTCCTAGAAGATGGATGGGGCAGAGGCGCAGAGCACTGATCTAGGAGACTCTCTCTTAAGGCGGCTGTAACTGTCTTCTTCGTACTTGAAGAATGCAGACTGCAGATCCAGCGCCTCACACAGCGCTTTCACCTGCGCCACGTTTTCTGGGTCCTTCCACCCATAATTCTCCTCTAAGATCTGGCGCTGTTGAGGAGCGGCTTGCAACAGACACTGAGCCTCCATCCAACGGCATTTGTTGTCCTGCTTGTCAGTACCGACCTTTCCGGTCACGCTGGGGTCACGCTGGGGTCTCCAAAGAGCTCAAGGCAGTTATCCTGGGCCTGAAAGAACTCGCCCATCTCCAGCAGGATCTTCAGAGCATTGGCATGTTCCTTCTCCCCATCAATGCCTGCCACAGACAGGGCAGCCGAGATAGGCAGGTAGAAAGAGTAGAAAGCTATCTTGTGCTTGACAACAGACTTGTGCCTCTTTTTAGCACATCTACCGAGACCCACGTGGCCCTGGGGTGCTGTGATGAGGTCCAGAGTCTGCCCGATCTCAGTCTGATAGGAACTCTGCAGAAAGAGCTCCAGCAGTTTCAGGTAGTAGGGCTGCTCCCTCCAGTAGAACTTTAGCAGGCAGTAGATGGAAGCCTCCAGAAGCAGCGAATCCTTGATGGTATCTAAGCCTATGCCTGGCTTCTGATACCAGCAGATCTGCCCCCCACCCATTCCCCAGCGAGTGAGGGAAAATTCCATGATGTCATCTGACTGAAGAAGAAAGCCTGGAGCAGTTGAACACACCAGCCCACAGTCAGGGCCCGCTGAAGACTCTCGCCATGCTGCTTCCTCGGCTCCACCAGCTCCTGGAAGGCTTCTACCATGGTCAAACCCCGGTTGTACTTGCCTCCTATGGCATTGTACTGTAGGACCTCCTTGAGCCGGGGAACAGCATCCCCTGTCTCTGGTGTCCCAGCTCATCCTCAGTCAGGATCTTGATGATCTGGGAGAAGTGCTCATGAAATTCTGCTTTTTTATTTTCTGGGTTATGAACATCCAATTTCTGGTTCCCCTTCATTCTGACAGAGGAGTTAAATGCTCTGTTCTTCAATGTGATTCTCCCAGGGCAGGAAAGAACTTTTACTGAGCATTTCCTCCCATCGGATGGACATGGTGGGCACGTTCATAAGGGCATTTTCTCTTTTGTTAATTGATGGATGGATGTGATGCCGTCACTGGGCTTGTGGTCCTGGGTTGTCTAAGAAGGCAGGCTGAGCAAGCCAGTGAGCAGCACCCTCCATGGCCTCTGCTTCAGTTCCTGCCCCCAGGTTCCTGCTGAGCTCCTGCACACTGCCTTCAAAATGGACCGTGCCAGAGAGGCCTCAGCCAAGTAATACCTTTCCTCTGAGAAAGATGGTTTTCTTCACTGTTTTATCACAGCAACAAAAACCAAACAAGGACAGGTGGATGGACCAGACAGACAGACCAGCTTATCTCATCCCTTGACTGAAACATGGGTTGGTGTCCCCCTATTTGTGAATGACACAGACTCTTTACCTCACGATCCAGCTTCAGCCTGTTTCTTGGTCCCTTCCCTCATGATCCCCTTTACTGCTCATCATGTATAGCCCCAAAAATATAAGCACCAACTTCTCATTACATGGTCTTTTTAAAATGTAATTTTGGTTTTAGTGTTTTGAGACACTGTGAGGCAGTGGGACTCTGCTACCAGACAGAAGAACTGGTAAGATTTTGAACTGGTAAGTTCAAAACTCTGATAAATCTCATAATTGAGAAAAGGAGGAGTTTGAACTAGCTCCCAGTTTCCTGTCATGCATCATGTAACCATGACACCCCAATAACAGGATCATGACAACCAGTCACACAGCATAAAAACCTAGAGGTCTCCATGATAATGAGGTATCTACATAGGCCAAGTGTTTAGCCAATCGCCTTCCCTTCCTGGGCATCCCACTCAGTAGGATCTTAATAAATACTGGTTGAATTATATAGAGACTTCACATAATTCCGTGTGGGCTTGGAGAAAATCTCTAATCTGTTCATCACGCCTCTTTAATTATCAACTCCTATGGCCATTTTGGATATATGATGGAGAGTATCTGCTCCATCAAAACCATTCCAGGGGCTGGAGAGCTGTCTCTGTTGTTCAGTGGTTGTTCTTCCAGAGACCCTGGGTTCAATTCCCTGCACCCACATAGGATCTCACAGCTGTCTTAGCTCCAGTGCCAGAGAAGCTGATGCCTTCCTCTTGCCTCTGTGGAGCACTAGGAATGCACATGATACACAGACATGCATGCATACAAAAGACCCAGACACATAAAATACGTAAATAAAAATTATAGGAGGAAAAAACTGGGTTCTGTCCTTGCAGAAGACCTGAGTTCAGTTCTTAATGCCCACCCCAGGTGGCTTGCAACCTGGAATTGTCACCGTTTTTTGGGTACCATGGTCACCTCCACTCTCACGCACATACCCATATAACATGATGATGATGATGATGATGATGATGATGATGATGATGATGATAACGACAATAAATCATTTTGGAAACACATACCAGGGACTGGAGAGATGGTGCAGCAGTTAAGGACCCTGATGCTCCTCCATAGGACCAGGTTTGACTCCCAACATTTATAAAGCAGTGCACAAGCATCTGTAACTCCCTTTCTATGACTTCTTCTGGCCTCTGTGAGGACCAGGCTCACATGTAGTGGACAGGCAGGCAGGTAAAGCACCCATAAATACACAATAACACATTTTAATTACCAAAACATAAGTTCATCCCATGGTCACCCGGGAGTCTCATGGCTTCAGTCTTGGAGGTCCAGCGATGCTAGGGTCCAAGTCAGATGCAGAATCTCTGCTTCTGTTCTTCATTTCCCACCCCAGAATCTCGGCTTCCTTCCTCCCTCCCCCTACACTTGGCACCAACTGTTCAATTGGCATCTTTCTGAGCCCTGACCCACTTTATCTCAAGGCTCAAAATTGGGAAGAAGCGGAAGAACTTAACAAAAGGTAGAGGGAGGATCTAGAAGGATAAGTCGGCGGGGACATGACTCCTTGAGTAGACAGAAGCCTAGCACCTTCCCTTCTACCCCTGGAACCCCAGTAATGGTTGAAGGAGAGAACCAACTTTATAAAATTGTTGTTCTATGACTTCCATACCTGTCCCATGGCATGTACGCACACACAGACATCTGTAATTGTATAGCACACCATTTTACACACACACACACACACACACACACACACACAATTTTCTTTTCCTAAGAACAAAACTCAGAGGAGAGTCAAGTAGGACATGGACTATCTTCACTGAGTCTGGAGATCCTGCTCTTTGTAGGTGGAGGAGCCCATGAGATAGGAATCTGTGCATATTATGGTGTCTGTGCTCAATTGTTATGTTGGAGCTTTGGATGATGTCATCATAGAACAGACGACGACAGAGCAGACCCATCAAAATACAGATGTGTAGAGGATAGAACCAAGCTTGTACAGATGTGGACAGAGGAGCCATGCTAGCCTTGAGCTCAAAGACTTTGGCTACCATTCTCTGTGTAGCATGGGGCAAATGCTTCTAGTTGCCCCTGACGTTGGAGGCAAGTGAGATGGATTGGTGAACTGTGTTCTTTTCTTCAAAATCTGTCTGAAGAAATCTCTGAGATCAGGGATGTCTGACAGAGATAGGGGTGTGTCTACCTCACATTTTAGCTCAGGGATGTTCCATGTCCCAGAAGACACAGAAAAAAAATCTGTCTTCATACTATAAGCAAATGACAGAGAGTTCCAGAAATCTCTACTGCCAAGGCAGATTTTCAAGGGCTCCAGCCAGGCACAATCACAGCATGAGAAGAGGAAGAATGCAGTGCCCACTGGCCTGCTAAGAATAGCAAAGAAATGTCATGATGAAAGTCGCCAACAAGGCAGTCGGTTGAGAATGTATCCACTTAAAGCAGAAAGAGCAGGGCTACGCCCAGGCCTGCTTGCAGAAGGGAGAGTAAATATAACAAGTTGTGTGTGTATGTGTGTGTGTGTGTGTGTGTGTGTGTGCACGTGTTGTGCTGACAGAACCCACCTTGGAAAGATAAGGTACAGCCACACAGAGAGAAAATGCTTCCCTCTTTATTATTTAATAAATAATAATTATTAATTCCTGGACATCATTTAATATGTGGATTATGTCTTGGGCATTCCAAGTTTCTAGGCTAATATCTGCTTACCAGTGAGTGCATACCATGCTTGATCTTTTGAGATTGGGTTACCTCACTTAGTATGATGTTCTCCAGCTCCATCCATTTGTCTAAGAATTTCATGAATTCATTGTTTCTAATGGCCGAATAGTACTCCATGTGTATATATACCACATTTTTTGTATCCATTCCTCCATTGAGGGACATCTGGGTTCTTTCCAGCTTCTGGTTATTATAAATAGGGTTGCTATGAACATAGTGGAGCATGTATCCTTATTACATGCTGGGGAATCCTCTGGGTATACACCAATAGCTTATGCTCTAAGATCAAGAATTGACAAATGGGACCTCTTAAAATTACAAATATTCTGCAAGGCAAAGGACACCATCAAAAGGACAAATTGGAAACCAACAAATTGAGAAAAGATCTTCACCAACCCTACATCTGACAGAGGGCTAATATCCAATATATACAAAGAACTCAAGAAGTTAGACCCCAGAAAACCAAATAACCCTATTAAAAATGGAGTACAGAGCTAAACAAAGAATTTTCACCTGAAGAACTTTGGATGGCTGAGAGGCACCTTAAGAAGTGTTCAACATCATTAGTCATTAGGGAAATGCAAATCAAAACAACCCTGAGATTTCACCTCACACCAGTCAGAATGGCTAAGGTCAAAAACTCAGGAGACAGCAGGTGTTGGCAAGGATGTGGAGAAAGAGAAACACTCCTCCATTGCTTGTGGGGTTGCAAATTGGTACAACCACTCTGGAAATCAGTCTGGCGGTTCCTCAGAAAACTTCCAGAGTGACTGCTATACCACTCCTGGACATATTGAAAAATTCTTATACAGCTTCACAGGTATTACAAGGAATTTTAGTCATTTTCACTGCTATTTCATACCTTGTCTCCCTTCCTGTCCCTACTCCCTTCCTCCCTTCCTTCCTCCCTTCCTTCCTTCCTTCTTTCCTTCCTACCTCCCTCATTCCTCCTTTCTTCCTTCCTTCTTTTTGTTTTCTTCTTTTCTTTTTCTATTTTCCCCTATCTTAGTGAGGGTTTTACTGCCATGAACAGACACCATGATCAAGGCAATTTTTATAAATGACATTTTATTGGGGCTGGCTTACAGGTTCAGAGGTTCAGTCCATTGTCATCAAGGCAGAAGTATGGCAGCATCCAGGAAGGCGGGGTGTAGGAGAAGGTGAGGGTTCTACACCTTTATCCAAAAGGAAGCCAGGAACAGCCTGGACATGCTCAGACATCTAGGAGGAAGATCTCCAAAACCCATTCTCACAGTGACACACTTCTTCAAAGAAGGCCACACATCCTAACTGTGCCACTCCCTGGGACAATCATATGCAAACTATCACATTTCACTCCCTGGCCCCAATAAGCTTGTTCAAACATGAGTCTGTGGGGGCTGCACCTAAGCATAGCATAATGCAAAATACATTTAGTCCAACTTTAAAAGTGTCTATAGTCTATAGCAGTCTCAACAGTGTTAAAAGTCCAAAGTTCAAGGTCTCTTCTAAGATTCCAATCACTTAACTGTAATCCCCCAAGCTAGACAGAAAGCCAGCTGGGCAAACTCCAAACGCTGCATCTCCATGTCTGATGGCAAAGCAGACTTCAGATCTTCAACTCCCTTTTCATCTTTGTTGATTGCAACAAGGTTCTTTCTCCTGAGCTGGTTCCACTCCCTGTTAGCAGCTTTCCTTGGCAGGCATCCTGCAGCTCTGGCATCTTTAACATCTTGGGGTTTCCAAGTAAACTTCAGCTTCACAGCTTCTTGTTCCAGTGTCCGAGATCCACACGTGATCTTCTGTGTATCTCCAATGGGATGGTGTCATTTCTCCAGCTCTGCCCTCTGTAGCACTCTAAATTCAGGTTGATCCACTCCACTGCCACTGCTGTTCTTGGTGGTCATCCCATGGTACTGGCATCTCCAATACACTGTGGTCTTCCACTGCAACTGTGCTTCACCAAACCTCTCTTAGGCTCGCTTCATGGTATCAAGCCTCAACTCCTTTGCATGACCCCTTCAGTCCTGGGCTGTCAACTACAACTGAGGCTGCACTTTCACCAATGGCCTTCCATGGCCTCTCACAGTGCCAAGCCTCAGCAGTTCTTCATGATGCCTTCATGCCTTCAAAACCAGTACCACCTGGGGAACTCTTACACATTAACAAGCTTCAGCATGAGGGACTGTCAGGAGCCATAATGGGGCAAGCTAATAACTAACAGGTGATCATCCTGAAATGGCCTGCTTCGGATTATTATATAATCTGTGACATGCACTCTTATTAAGCAAGACTGTAAGGGATTCATTTTAGAAAAGATGTCTGCTATTAATATGTTTTCCTGTTATTATTAAACATATATATTAATCAATAAGTAATAGCACACCCCTTTGGAGCAGATCTCTGCAGATCCATAAAGATGTACTGTCTTTTAGTAATGCTGTGTAGACAAATAGATGACTTAAGTTTTAATGATGATCCTATAAGAATTCCTAAAATTATATCTGTGATTATTAAGCCTTTTATAGTGGGACTAGTATTGGGTCCTTTTCTGATGGTCAAAACTGCAATGAGAACTCTGCCAGCCACCCAAGTGTCACCAGTTAATTGCTCTTTGATGGTAACCAGACTTTCTCCTACTCTGAGCACATTCCAAGAGGTTGTAAAACAATTAACCAAAGGTCATAAAAGGCAACTAACAATTTATTATAGGTGCTAGGACAGAAGATAAAATATTGACTGGGTTTGTCTATACAAAACTTCACTTATAACTTAATTGTGGTTGTAAATCTTTGGTGAATCTGTGGACCTGAGACAGGTGATGGATGTTTAGCTAGATAATTTTTCCTAATGGATATGCATGCAAACATTCTCTGTTGTAAACTTCTATCTCAATTTATGATTTGATTTTTTTTGTGTGTGAACTTGTGATGAACTTTGTAAGATATGACCATATGTTCTGAAAGATGTTTAAGTGATGAGGACAAAGAGAAGAGTGAGAACTGAGGAACTGTGGTGAGAGGAATGGAGGTGAGAAGAACTCAACTGTGAGACGGAACCGAGCTGAGGAGAGGTTTTTAGACAGAACACCTTTTAAACAGAGTTGAACTCAAGAAGAACTTAGAAGTATAGGCATAGCTTTCAGAGAAAAGGCTTTGAGAGTAAGAGTATTGTTGCGACTTCAGAGCAGGAGGAGAGAACAAGATAAGAAGGAAAATGCAGACTGGAATAACTGAAAAGCTATAGGTAACATAAAAAAAACTAAGAGAAAAATGTGCAGAATGCAGAGGGAAATATAAAGAGAAAAGACACTGCAAAGAGCAGAAGAAGCAGGCAGGCTTCTCCTTACCATGGGACAGAACAGGTCCTATGGTAAGAACAAGGCAGACTTAGTCTTATTAAAAGGAACAAAGCTTTCTCCTTACAAACACGGGTTTAATTCATCTAGCATTAAAAGGATGGAAGCCTTTTCTCCATGCAATAAAGACTGGATCTCATTTTTCATCCAGAATGAGTGAGTTCTGTCTGCACTGGTATTTGGGCTTTTATTGAATGTGCATATGTAAGTGTGGATGTGATTGTGTACATATGCAATTGTGAGAATGAATGCTTGTGTGTGTAAGTGTGTAATTGTGAGAGTACAGGCAAGCTTGTCCCAACTGGTTTGAATGGTATAAATGAGCATTATGAATATGTATATGAATTTATGTGAGATTATGCATATTCACTTATGTAAAAGTTTTTCCTTCTACAAGTGTTATTCTCTTCTTCTGGTTCAACAGAAGTTTACTGCTCCAAATTTCCCCCTAGCCCAACAAGCAAGAAGCATCTGGACAAAAAGGAAAAGGCTCTAGCAATTAATCCTTTACTTAAACTCCTGCTGTTTTAGGATGAGGTGCTAAGTGCCTGAGACTACTGTCTCTGGTCTCAGAGGAACATAGAAGGTGGATCAGCTACAATAGCATAGTAACTGAGACTTAGATAAGTAAACATTTTATTATACAGCAATGTTAAATATCTCGTATGAATCTCCTAAGACCAAGTCTTACCCTCCGCCTACGCTCTTCCCCCTCTGGTTCCTCAAGAAGAACTGGCCAAAAAAGAGCCCAGCCACCCCCTGCCAGGGCTGGCCCCCAGCAAGCTACAACCTTGGTATCTCTGAAACACAGGTTTTTGTGCTCTCGGAAAACACTTCCCAGAAAATTTTACCTCAGTGATATTGGTCTCTTCTTAATTACCACTAATTTCTTAGCTCCAGCTAACCAGCATCAATTGTCCCAGTAGTCTCCTTCTGTTCTTGTACTGGCTAGTTTTGTGTGTCAACTTGACACAGGCTGGAGTTATCACAGAGAAAGGAGATTCAGTTGGGGAAGTGCCTCCATGAGATCCAGCTGTGGGGCATTTTCTCAATTACTGATCAAGCGGGGAGGGCCCCTTGTGGGTGGTTCCACCTTTGGGCTGGTGCTCTTGGGTTCTATAAGAGAGCAGGCTGAGCAAGCCAGGGCAAGCAAGCCAGTAAGAAACATCCCTCCATGGCCTTTGCATCAGCTCCTGCTTCCTGACCTGCTTGAGTTCCAGTCCTGACTTCCTTTAGTGATGAACTGCAACATGGAAGTATAAGCTCAATAAACCCTTTCCTCCCCAACTTGCTTCTTGGTCAAGATGTTTGTACAGGAATAGAAACCCTGACTAAGACACTTCCTCAATATAAAGTCAGAGACACAAGGCCAAAGCTGCTGAGTTCTGGTGCTTGCAGGAGCTGGAACATTGCCCCCCTTGTTCTATGACATTATCACCAGCTTCCTTTTTCCAACTTCTTCACTGCCTAAGCTTGGCTGTCCTGGATCTTGTTTGGTAGACTGACATTAAACTCAGAGATCTGCATGCCTGCCCTCTAAGTGCTGGGATTAAAATGGTGGTCCACCAAGCCTGGATTAAAGATTTTCTTCACCTAGAATTTGCTCTGTTCTAGGCTGGCCTGGAACTCTGAGATCTGCTTATCTTTGCCTCCTGAGATTAAAAGCCTGGATCTAAATTTAGCATGGTGGAATCTTGTCCCAAGGTCACTACACCCTTAATCAATTCAATTTAATATCTTTAAATTCAGCTCCACTTCACTTCTTGGTGTCCCTTTAATACTCAAACTATATATTTTGCATTTTTCCTTTCAGCTTGCTATGTTTGTTCAAAATGCTCTTCGTTAGACTTAACCAAAGAACAAAGTCTCTGTTGGGCTTTTTTGAGACTTCCTTTGTCAATGCAATTAATATACATCTCTTTACCTTAGCCTTAGGCAGTCTCTTCAGGGATGTTCTTCACCACAACACCACAAAAACAGTCACTCAGCCACATATTAAAGTTCTTCTCCACTGAAGCCTCTTGGGCCAGCAGGCCTGCACAGTTCAAATGAACCTCAACAGCACTAGGATAGCCCATTAAGCCCCACTTAAATCATTCCATGGCTTTCCAAATTCAAAGTCCCCAAATCCACATTCTTCCAAACAAAAGCATAGTCAGGCCTATCACAGCAATACCCCACTCCTGGTACTAACTTCTGTCTTAGTTAGGGTTTTACTGCCATGAACAGACACCATGATCAAAGCAAGTCTTATAAATGTCAACATTTAATTGGGACTAGCTTACAGGTTCAGAGATTCAGTCCATTGTCATCAAGGCAGAAGCATGACAGCATTAAGGCAGGCCTGGGGCAGGAGAAGGTTCTATATCTTTATCCAAAGGAAGCCAGGAACAGACTGGGCATGCTCAGGCATCTAGGAGGAAGGTCTGCAAGCCATCCCCACAGTGACACACTTCCTCCAAGAAGACCACACCTTCTAATAGTGCCACCCTCTGGGATGAGCATATACAAACCATCACATCCCCCCAAGACAGGGTTTTATCCCCCCAAGACAGGGTTTCTCTTTGGAGTCCTAGAACACACTCTGTAAACCAGGCTGGCCTTGAACTTAGAAATCCACCTGCCTCTGCTGCCTCCTGAGTATTGGGATTAAAGGCATGCTCCATCACTGTCTGGCCTACAGGCTCTAATGATCCCCTCTCCTGATTACATGACGTGAGTGTGTGTGTGTGTGTGTGTGTGTGTGTCCTACTGAGTTTAACTGGGTCATCTTATCTGAGAGATGGTGGTAATGTGGGCAACTGACTGCCAGATATACCCCGGAAGCAAATGGAAACTGTCCTCTCTACAGAGGCAAGCTCACTAGAGCCCAACACATGTCATCAAGGAAAAGATGCTAACCTGGGGACTCTTCTTACACTAAGTGGGAGTACATCTGTGTTAGGCGTGAGTTTGACTGTGGGTATCAGGGCCTCACTCGAGGAGAAGGCTGCATCCTGGTACATAACTCAGCATGGCTGAGGCTGAAGGGTTGGGAACAACTGTTTTCCCCCTGAGCATTTACCCTTGAACCCCTTGGCTTCCTCTGTGACTTTAATTAGGTCTTTCTTATTTTGGAGCTTATATGTGGAGGGTGTCTAATACCTAGACATTCAATAGATGCTTCTGAATGAAATGGAGAGAGTTGAATCCCCTTGCAGAGACCATCCCTGGAATGGTCGTGGGATGATGTGGGTTCACGACTCCTGAGAGGCCATCTGCCTTCCTGCAGCTTAGGTTCCTGTTTGGTCGCACTGGGCAGAGAATCTAGACTTCAGGATCCAAGACTATCCTACTACTTGGGGACCTATGCAGGTGGCACAGAGACCAGGTCAACTGCTCCATTTATGTTTGCGATGGGCTTAGCTACTGGGTAGTGTTGAAAAAAAACAGAAAGCAGGGTGTGTCCCATGTGTAAGGCACAGACATCCAGTGTGACAGTGGCAAATTTTATGCCACTTGGTGAGGCCACATTTCCCAAATATTTGGTCAGTCACCTGGCTGTTGGCCCACACACTTGTATTGGCCTGTGTCCTCTAAGGAACTGGGGAAGGAAGAAACATGACCTTTTCTTGTATTTTCTGCTTCCCTGGAAGCCATCAGTAGAAGATAGGTTCAGGTAGGCAATGTGGGACGTTCTGAGAGAGAGGGACATGAATGAATTCCAGAATTCAGCTGTCCCTGCTATAGGAGAAGGATTAGTCTGAGTCTGGGCCACAGCACCTCAGAGCCATGGAACTACTGACCAGTCATTCTTTAATAAAACAAGTTATTTCCAGACTCGGGGATGACTCGGCTGGTAAAGCACTTGCCTTCCTTGTGGGTAAAAGGACATGAGTTCAATCCCTACAACCTACGTAGTTTCTTTGATTCTTTTTAAGTGAGTGCAGTTGTGTGTGCTTGTAATGACAGAATGGGGAATGGAGGCAGGTAGATCCCTGGAGTTCCCTGGCCAGCTCCCTGGTCTTCTTGCAAAGATCTAGGACAGTGAGAAACCCTGTCTCAAACAATGATGGAACAACACCTGAAGATGTCCTACACACACACATCTGCCCCATAACAACATATACTCACATACACACACACACACACACACAGAGAGAGAGAGAGAGAGAGAGAGAGAGAGAGAGAGAGAGAGAGAGAGATGGGGGAGGAAGAAAGAGACAGAGACAGATTATTTTTCATCTCCTGGGAAGTGTTTCTCTCTGTCTTGGGCATCAGAGCTATGGATCTTCACCAGGCCAATTTCATCTCCCCCATAGTGTCTCTGAGGCCTGTTGACCCACAGGACAGCAATGAACATGGTCAGGAGCAGGGGAAACATCACAAATAAAAGCAGCTGGAAGGAGATGCTGCTCAGCAGAAACCTGTGGGGGGAAAAAAGGAAGAGAGGGGAAGGCACCGCCTGGTAGAGAGGGCTCAGCCTTCCTGGTGCCCTCTCATGGGACAGGCCACAGGGCCAACCCAGTGGGAAGGAGCTGCCAGGGTGCAGCTCTGCTTACCAGATAAGGGGGCTGCTCTGAGTCACGTGTTCCCTGCCAGTGTTCCCCATGCCGGTGTACTTCGTGGTTGGTGATGTGGATGTCGGAACTGTGACTGTAGTCGTCATTACTGTAGTTGAAGTTTCTAAGGCTGCTGATACAAAGATGACATGGTTCGGTCTTCCTGAAAGTAGTCCAGCACTTGGTATGCCATTAATTTTTTTCCACTGGGAATTGGGTATATCAATTTCCAGTCACCATCCGGAACTTACTTACTTACTTATTTTTGAGACAGGGGTTCTCTGTTTAGTCCCAGATCATTTGGGACTCACTCCATGGACCAGGTTGGCCTCAAAGTCAGAGATCTGTCTAACTTTGCCTTCTGGTGCTGGGATTAAAGGTGTGCACCACCATGCCTAACACTTTCATTCTTTTCTGAGGAAAGATGATGTGGGGAGAAAAGAAACAGCTCCCCTTTAAAACTCGATTCCGTCAGAGCATGCTCACTACTTCCTGGTATGCAATATACAGGAGCACTTCGGTTTTGCATATTTTATCTCTTTTATTTTTTAAAAAAATATTCATGGATGTGCTTATGGGTGATGTGTTGTATCTTCTAAGTGTACCATGTGCTTGCACTGCCCATAGAAGCCAGAAGAGAGCGAAAGATCCCCTAAAACTGAATTACAGATGAATGCAACCTACGTATATATACAGGGAAAGAAATCCAGTTCTCTGGAAAAGCAGCCAGTGTGCTTAATCACTGAGCCATCTCTCCAGCTCTAATTGTGTCTATTTTCTTTGTTGTAGTTCTTTAAAGCAAGACATAAACTTGATCCTTATTATTCTAAATTGCCCAGAATTAAAGGATCTGTGCCTTCCTTTATTTTATGTTAAAGGGGAGGGCATCTCAGCATGGGAGGTTAGTTCAGAGGTAGAGTGCTTGGCTAGCATACATGAGATTCTAAATTCAATCCCCAGATGTGTAGGACTGAGAATATCTAAGACTCACAAACAAGGAGACAAGGGTTCCCCACCTCACTCTCTTTCTGAGAGAAAACAGGACAAACAGAGTAGACTCAGTTTATGTTTTCTAGCAAGGCTTTTACAAGGGTCCCTGATCCTTCACCAGAATTTTTTGGAATTATTTCTTACCTGGGTCAATGTTCACATTCACTTCAAACATGTGATCATTTCCAGTTCTCGTAATTCCACACCAGTAAATGCCAGCATCGCTCATCCTCAGATCCTCCATGGTCACCGTGAAGATGAAGCGTGTCTGGTCGTCCCTGATGGACACACGGTTCTTCTTCACCATCTGTTCTGATGCATCGGTTTCAACGAGAATCTCACATGATTTCCAATAAGCTCCTTGGCACCAGTACTTCCGGTAATCCTTCCAGCCTGAGTTATATCTGCACTGCACTGTCAAGGAGCCCTGCTCCTGACCTCTCACCTCTGCTGGACCTGTGACTGGATCCTGAGCAGTGGAGCCGCCTGGAAAACACAGATGCACGGACCACTCATCTCCTCCTCCAAGGGCAGAACTCTACTGTGCCAAGTAGAGTTCATGAGCTGAATAACAACCAGTGAAGGGCTGCCCTGTTCCCAAGACAGAGCAGCATCGTTATCCTATTGGTTGAAGCCTCAAAAGAAAAAATAAGGAAAAGAAAAGAAAAGAAAAAGTCTGAAGAGCCCAGTTATAGCTCTCAGAGGATAAAATGGGGACCATGACCAGTCATGGCTGGAGTAGAGGAAGTGTCAGAAGACCATGTCCACTGGACATGATCCCATCTTCATTTCTATACCAATGACCCTCAGTAGTTTCATCTGAAGAAGTCGCATCCCTTGGCCTCACAGAAGCCACTTATGGTAGTTCTAGAACTTTCTAGGATGGATGCCTTGGAGGCCGACCAAAATGACACCAACCAATCTGAATTCTGCATGGTGCAGAGCCCACAGCACACAGATCCTTTGCTGTCCTTCAGATCCATGTAATCTGAGTCCCAGAGCTCCTGGTAAGGACTGAGGATGAAGCACCATTGGTGAGTGCTTGCACAGCATGCACAAGCAACAACTGTCAAATACCAGCTTAGTGATAAAGGAGGATCTGGAGAGATGGCTCAGTGTTTAAAGGCATTGACTATTCTTTCTGAGGTCCTGAGTTCAATTCCCAGCATCCAAACCTCAGTAGTAGGGTCTGATGCCCACTTTTGTTGGTCTGAAGAGAGCTACAGTAAATATATATGTATATGTGTAAGTATCTCTCTGTGTGTGTGTCTGTGTGTCTGTGTGTCTGTGTGTGTGTGTGTGTGTGTGTGTATGTATTTTAACTCTTTAAAACAAGAAAGAAAATTTATAAAAGTAGTGCTTCAGGAAATTGGTGTCAACACCACCACCAACAAAGTATGTCCTAGTACCATAGGTAAGAAAACCAAAATGGCTGATTGAAATTATTTTAAACTAAAAGGACTCAACAAAAAGCATGGAGAGACAGCATGAACTGTGGGAGAGAATCTTTCAGGCTACGAGTCTGTCAGGAGGGAAGCCAGGTGAGGTGGGGAGGGGTGGTGTCTGTATCCTCAGAGACAGGGTGATCATGGAGATCACTGCTCAAATAGACTGAATCTGTGAACTCCAGGCACAGGGGGAGACCATGTCTAAACAAACATGGTAGAGAGTGATAGAGAAAGGAACCCAGTGTCGATCTGTGGCTTCCACATGTGTGTGTGCACCCATGTGTGTACCTGAGCACATGTGCATGTATGTGCACACACACTCACACACACACTTACACACAAATGTTTACACTTACATACTCCACAAAGACACATTTTTTTCTTAAAAGAACAAAAGTTAACCTCAAAGAAGTAGAGAACAGAATAGTGGTTGTCAGCCTGGGAAAGGTATTAGAGAAGACAGGAGAGTGCTTATGGCATAGAGGGGGAGTTGTTAGGTCACAGGGGTGTCTGTCATTTGATGAGAATGACAACTTTTAGAGTTGTATGGGACGGATGGAAAATATGGCTGACAACTGAATATTTCAAAATTCCTCACAGAGGTTTCAAAGAAATGACAAATGGCTTCAATGGAAGCCCAGCTACCGTGATCTGATAGTTACATCCTGTACAAACATGTGCAAAACCGATATTGTACTCCATCAGATTTTATTCTTTTTAAAATAGAGTTTCAAAATGTGGACTAGGCTGGCCTTGAACTCACAGAGGTCCACCCACCTCTGCTTATGAGTGCTGGCCTTAAAGGCAATCATCACCACACACAGACCCTGTAAACATTAATCACTGTGTCAGTTAAAAGTCAAAATGTAACAAAATAGAGCTACATGCTAGAAATCCCAACACTCAGAGTGTGGAGTCCAGAGGATCACAAGTTCAGGGGCATCCTAAGCTGTGTGTGCCAAACAGAAGACTAAAACCACATTTTTAAAGAATTAGTTCATCCACTCACTCGTCATCTTATGTGGAGCAACTGGAGTTGAGAAAGGTACTCTGGAAGGTTTGTTTTTTGTTTTTGTTTTTTTGTTTTTAAATTGGTTTTGGTTTTGGTTTCTTTGCTATGCCCACAGAATCCATCAGATGCCAAAAACACAGAATCCATCAGATGCCAAAATCTTGCCTTTTATTTTGGGAGTAAGCAGCTGGTGAGGGAATCACCTGGTTTTCCCTAACCCAGGGCAGACTGTCAGTGTCACCCTCCCCACTGACATGAAGTGTCTAAAACCCCTGCTGCTTACCTGGGAGGAAGAGGAAGAGCAGAGCAGAGAACTGCCACATGGTCTTGTCTCCTCTCCTGTCCTTGGTGGCGACAGATGTCAGCACCCTGTGAGGACTTGAAGCTCTGCTCGAGTTTCCTTTAGGTCTCTCTCCTTCACATATCTCAGTAACTTCCTTGACAAAGCTTCTCAATTTTGCATACTGGAAGAAAGATGATGTCAGTCTTTGAGAAGACCAAGTCACAGCATGAGAGGGACAGCCATGTGAACAGAGAACTTCCTGTACTGAATAGATGCAACGTGAGACGTGAACTTTAAGGACAGATGGGGATCACAAGGAGAGATGAAGGATCACAAGGAGACAGACAGGTTGGCAGAGACAGAGACAAATGATCGAATACAGCAAACCCCTCACCTGGGAGGTAACTGAGTTGCAGGGGATCATGGGAGAGGAGAACAACCAAAGGCAGGGTGGCTGCAGTCGAAAGGGAGCACAAGGCAGCTCGGGTTAAGCCCATGGCAGTAGCCGAGGCTAAGCCCTGGGAGTCAGGGGGTGTTGCGGAAGGCTCAGCCTGGGGCAGCAGGGATTTCTCTAGCTATGGACCTCAGATCAGGGATTTCTCTGGCCAGGGGCATCTGCCACACAATGGCTTCTAGGACCACAGGCACTGCCTCAGAGAAACAGGGAGAGCGTGGGTTTAAGGCGAGGTCTCATGTAGCCCAAGCTGGCCTTGAACTTCTCACTTTCCTTTTTCCAACATCAAAGTGCTGGGGTTTCAGGCATTCACCAGTGTGCTCTGTTTTATGAAGGTCAGAAGACTGAAACTCAGGTTTCACAAATGCTAGGCAAGCACTCTACCCACTGAGCAGAATCCACAGTCCATGTTCTGTTTCTGTAAGATAGAGTTCTGCTGTGTAGCCCAAGCTGACTTCAATCTCTTCCCATCCAGTGTCAGCCTCCCAAATTGTGGGAATCTGCAGCTGGTTTAAATCCAGAGGACCAATCACAAAGGTAGATAGATATAGGTACACTCTATCTCTGGTGTTAAATTTTTATGGGAGGAAGATTGCCAACACACACACACACACACACACACACACAGACACACACATGCATACACACCAACACTATACATATACATCAGACTCTGGAAGTAGTTCAGTCAATAAAGGGCTTGCTCCACAAGCTTGGAGACCAGAGGCAGATCAGCAGAACTCACATAAAAGTCGGGTCTTGGTGATGAGAGCTTGGAATCCCAGCTTGTGTTTTATTTCATATCAGAAGCAGGAAGGGGGAGGGTGAGAAAGGAGGAGGAAGAGGAAGGACTGAGAAGAAAAGGGAAAAGAGATTCTAAAGTGTTCAACCACAGAACTGAAAAACCATATCCTAGGGTGCTTACATATCAACCAGAGGGCAGCACAGCAGGATGTGTGCTAGATCATCAACATATCAATGTGTGAATCTCAGAGACACAAAGTTAAATGATAAAGCCAGAGACTTAGAAATGAAGCGTATTACTTAACTTGGTAGCCCATACCTGTAATCCCAGAACTGGGGAGGTAGAGGCAGGAGGATCAGGAGTTGGAAACTATCTTGGGTTATAGAGTGAGATACTGTTAATGAAAGAGGAAGGAAGGAAGGAAGGAAGGAAGGAAGGAAGGAAGGAAGGAAGGAAGGAAGGAAAGGAGGGAGGGAGGGAGGAAGGTAAGAAGGGAGGAAGAGAGGGAGGGTAGGAGGAAGGGTGGGATGGAAGGTGGGAAGGAGGGGTGAGTGGGTTCCTCAGGGCACTGAGAAGCCCCATGCACTGCCTAGGCTCCTCCCTGTGTCTCTGGTGGTCGCTCAGAATCCCAGAACCAAGGATGGTGCTGGTACCCGGAAGGGAAGTGTGCACTCAGTCCCAGGTCAGAGCTGCTTTTGAGAGAGGGGAGCTGATGGGCCGGAGAAGTGTTCCATATGGAGACAGGGCCATATGAGATCTGGGAGAGAGGACTCCTTTCTTATAAGGACAGGAAGTCATAGAGAACCAGTGATTCGGAGCCTGTTTCTAGAAAGTTCCAGGCCTGAAACTGTCCCATAGTGCACAAGAGAACCCCCAACAGGGGCTAATGAAATGGCTCAGTGGGTAAAGGCCCCTGCTTGCCAAGACTGACGCCTTGAGTATCACCCACAAGGTGGAAATAGAGAACTAACACCCAGAAGTTGTCTGTTGTGTTGTTGTCACACACACCATGGGCAAGGCACTATAAACAAACAAATACATGAACAAGCAAACAAATAAGATAATGAAGTAGAAAATAATTCTAAGAACACAGGTTCCCCCTGTGCCAGTGTGTGCATGCACACACATGTACTGGTACACATACACTATCACAAGTACCACACATGCTCCAACAGAGGCATGTGCGGACTCACACTCCCTGTTCCCCTAATCACTCACTCACCAAGCTCATCATGTTAAGGTTCGTGGCTTTCTTCCTCCATGAGGGAATGACAGGCCTGGACTCAGGCTGCCCTGACATGAAGGGGGCTTACCCGGGACCACGGACAACTCAACCTTGAAAGACGTATCAGTCCCCAAGGAGTCATCAATCTTAAAGGCGTCCTCAAAAAATGACACATATCAGGCCACAGAAACCATGCAGTTGCTATGGGAAGAGGAAACTGAGAAGACAATCATCTTCTCGTGCCTCTTGCCGAGCTCTACCCTGCAGTGAGAAGCAAGAAATTTGAAAAGAGGAACAACCTTCAGACACCAGAGGAGGAAGCTTGTACACACACCAAGTGCTGATCACTGCAACTTCACATGTACGGATGCATCTGGGAGGTGCCTACTAGGGCTTCTCTGGATCAGTGGCACCTCTGTTTGTCTATTCAGGGTCTTCTGTTGTGATCAGGGCCTCTCCAAGGAGCAGGATGGAAGTAGGTCCCTCTTAGGGAGAAGAGGCAGTGCCCGGAGCAGAGACTTCCTCTGGACTGGATGGCAGACTGGATGGACAGAGGGAAGGGAGGAAGGAAGGGAACACCACGTTCATCCCGTTCTGCTTCCTACTTGTGTTCGCAATGTGAGCAGCCTCAGCACACCCACCACCCTGCCTTTCCACCATGGTGGGCTAAATGCCTTCAAACCGTGACCCAAAATAAACCTTTCCGTCCTTAAGATGCCTTTGTCTCATTATTTATCACAGTAATGAAAAAAACATCTGGCACTCGGTCTCTGTAAAGAGGAAGGAAAGCGGGTGTGTGATTTTAATCCCAACACTGAGGAAGCAGAGGCAGGGGGATCTCTGTGAGTTTGAGGCCATTCTGGTCTACAGAGCAAGTTCCAGGATGGCCAAGGATACACAAAGATAACCTGTCTTGAAAGATAAAATAAAACAACAAAAACCCTCAAAAACAAAACTTAAAGAAATAGAGAAAAAGAAAAATAATAAACAGACAGGTTATCAGTTTACTGATAGGTTGACAGATAGGTTAGTGTGTACTGGTAGGTTTTGTCTACTTTATGCAAACTAGAGAACCCTGAGGAAAGAACATTCTTGTTGTTGCTGAATGATAATTTATTGAGATGCCTCCCTCCCGGCCTCTACAATTATGGGGTCACTTTCTCCGTTTATAGATCTTGTTTGCTAGTTCCTAGAAGATGGATGGGGCAGAGGCGCAGAGCACTGATCTATGACACTCTCTCTTAAGGCGGCTGTAACTGTCTTCTTCATGCTTGAAGAATGCAGACTGCAGATCCAGCGCCTCACACAGCGCTTTCACCTGCGCCACGTTTTCTGGGTCCTTCCACCCATAATTCTCCTCTAAGATCTGGCGCTGTTGAGGAGCGGCTTGCAACAGACACTGTGCCTCCATCCAACTGCATTTGTTGTCCTGCTTGTCAGTACCGCCCTTTCCGGTCACGCTGGGGTCACGCTGGGGTCACGCTGGGGTCACGCTAGGGTCACGCTGGGGTCACGCTGGGGGCTCCAAAGAGCTCAAGGCAGTTATCCTGGGCCTGAAAGAACTCGCCCATCTCCAGCAGGATCTTCAGGGCATTAGCATGTTCCTTCTCCCCATCAATGCCTGCCATGGACAGGGCAGCCGAGATAGGCAGGTAGAAAGAGTAGAAAGCTATCTTGTGCTTGACAACAGACTTGTGCCTCTTTTTAGCACATCTACCAAGATCCACGTGGCCCTGGGGTGCTGTGATGAGGTCCAGAGTCTGCCCGATCTCAGTCTGATAGGAACTCTGCAGAAAGTGCTCCAGCAGTTTCAGGTAGTAGGGCTGCTCCCTCCAGTAGAACTTTAGCAGGCAACAGATGGAAGCCTCCAGAAGCAGCGAATCCTTGATGGTATCTAAGCCTATGCCTGGCTTCTGATACCAGCAGATCTGCCCCCCACCCCCCAGCGAGTGAGGGAAAATTCCATGATGTCATCTGACTGAAGAAGAAAGCCTGGAGCAGTTGAACACACCAGCCCACAGTCAGGGCCCGCTGAAGACTCTCACCCTGCTGCTTCCTCGGCTCCACCGGCTCCTGGAAGGCTTCTACCATGGTCAAACCCCGGTTGTACTTGCCTCCTATGGCATTGTACTGTAGGACCTCCGTGAGCCGGGGAACAGCATCCCCTGTCTCTGGTGTCCCAGCTCATCCTCAGTCAGGATCTTGATGATCTGGGAGAAGTGCTCATGAAATTCTGCCTTTTTATTTCCTGGGTTATGAACATCCAATTTCTGGTTCCCCTTCATTCTGACAGAGGAGTTAAATGCTCTGTTCTTCAATGTGATTCTCCCAGGGTAGGAAAGAACTTTTATTGAGCATTTCCTCCCATCGGATGGACATGGTGGGCACGTTCATAAGAGCATTTTCTCTTTTGTTAATTGATAGATGGATGTGATGTCATCGCTGGGCTTGTGGTCCTGGGTTGTCTAAGAAGGCAGGCTGAGCAAGCCAGTGAGCAGCACCCTCCATGGCCTCTGCTTCAGTTCCTGCTGAGCTCCTGCTGAGCTCCTACACACTGCCTTCAAAATGGACCGTGCCAGAGAGGCCTCAGCCAAGTAATACCTTTCCTCCGAGAAAGATGGTTTTCTTCAGTGTTTTATCACAGCAACAAAAAACAAACAAGGACAGGTGGATGGACAGACAGACAGACCAGCTTATCTCATCCCTTGACTGAAACATGGGTTGGCGTCTCCTGTTTGTGGACGACTCAGACTCTTTACCTCACGGTCCAGCTTCAGCCTGAATCTTGGTCCCTTCCGTCATGATCCCCTTTTCTGCCATTATGTTTAGCCTCAAAAATATAAGCTCCAACTTCTCATTACATGGTCTTTTTTAAGTGTAATTTTGGTTTTAGTTTTTTGAGACACTGTGAGGCAGTGGGACTCTGCTACCAGACAGAAGAATTGGTAAGATTTTAAACTGGTAAGTTCAAAACTCTGATAAATCTCATAATTGAGAAAAGGAGGAGTTTGAACTAGCTCCCAGTTTCCTGTCATGCATCATGTAACCACAACACCCCACTAACAGGATCATGACAACCAGTCACATAGCATAAAAACCTAGAGGTCTCCATGATAATGAGGTATCTACATAGGCCAATCAACGTTTAGCCAATCAGCTTCCCTTCCTGGGCATCCCCTCCTGTAAATGGTATCTAATCTCGGGTTCACCCTGACTAGGACATATGCATCCTCATCTGCCATGAATAAAAAACTTTAGATAAGCAAAGACCATCTCCTTCATCCAAGACTGCCGAGGGGAGAGGTCTTCATCATACAGATCCATGCTAAAACCTCTTGTAGAAGCCCATACACACTCCTGGCACTTACTCAGAGCTAAGCAGAATCCCAACCTCCCATGTCCCAGGGCAGTGGGGGACTTGGACTCCCATCCCCAAGTCCTTTTGGTCTCCAGTAGCATCTAGATACACAGGAGGAGGATGTGTTCTCAACTCCTGTTCTCAACTCCTCCTTTGGTGCCCAGTGGTGTTTGGGTTCACAGGAGTTTGAGAACCACAGCATCCATCTGATCCCCTGTCATTTCTCACACTGAGAATCAGGGGCTGGGTCCCCTATCCTAGACTCCATTTAGTCTTCCCTGAGCAGTGTGTTGGAGGCTCAGCACCTCTCAACAGCAAGGAAGAAATGCATCCTAAAGGCTGGTGTTTCATCTCCCTTGGGAGGTGAGGGAACATCTCTGAGGTGAGTGAACATCTACAGTGTTCTCACACCCCAGCAGCAAGGGAGAGAAAGGCAGACTGACAACAGAAGTCTTCCTATGTAACTCTGGCTAGCCTGGAACTTGCTGTGTAGACAAGGCTGACCTCAGACTCACAGAGATCCACCTGCCTCTTCTTCCTGAGTGCTGAGTGCTGAGGCTAAAGGTGTGCACCTCCACTGCCTGGCTCATTTCCTGGTTGTTAAGGAGATTGTTCTTCTGGTATTCTACAGCACATTTCCCCATGAAGGTCCCAAATGAAAAGCCGTGTCCCCAAAGATGACCTCCAGGATCACCTGACATCACGCTTCCCTGATTCTTGTCCTCCACTGACCTTATCGCAAATTGCTGGTATTTTATGTCCTTGTGACAGAACATAACCTTCATTAGTGAAGACATCCTACCCCATGTTCACACCATGGCTTGGCACTCAGTAGGCTCTTAATAAATACTGGTTGAATTATGTAGAGACTTCACATAATTCCGCGTGGGCTTGGAGAAAATGGCTAATCTGTTCATCACGCCTCTTAATTATCAACTCCTATGGCCATTTTGGATATATGATGGAGAATATCTGCTCCATCAAAACCATTCCAGGGGCTGGAGAGCTGTCTCTGTTGTTCAGTGGTTGTTCTTCCAGAAGCCCTGGGTTCAATTCCCTGCACCCACATAGGATCTCACAGCTGTCTTAGCTCCAGTGCCAGGGAAGCTGATGCCTTCCTCTTGCCTCTGTGGGGCACTAGGAATGCACATGCTACACAGACATGCATGCAGATGAAAGACCCAGACATAAAATATGTAAATAAAAATTATAGGAGGAAAAAACTGGGTTCTGTCCTTGCAGAAGACCTGAGTTCAGTTCTTAATGTCCACCCCAGGTGGCTTGCAACCTGGAATTGTCACCCCTTTTTGGGTACCATGGTCACTTCCACTCTCATGTACATACCCATATAACATGATGATGATGATGATGATGATGATGATGATGATGATGATGATGATAACAACAATAAATCATTTTGGAAACACATACCAGGGACTGGAGAGATGGTGCAGCAGTTAAGGACCCTGATGCTCCTCCATAGGACCAGGTTTGACTCCCAACATTTATAAAGCAGCACACAAGCATCTGTAACTCCCTTTCTATGGCTTCTTCTGGCCTCTGTGAGGACCAGGCTCACATGTAGTGCACAGGCAGGCAGGTAAAGCACCCATAAATACACAATAACACATTTTAATTACTAAAACATAAGTTCATCCCATGGTCACCTGGGAGTCTCATGGCTTCAGTCTTGGAGGTCCAGCGATGCTAGGGTCCAAGTCAGATGCAGAATCTCTGCTTCTGTTCTTCATTTCCCACCCCAGAATCTCGGCTTCCTTCCTCCCTCCCCCTACACTTGGCACCAACTGTCCAATTGGCATCTTTCTGAGCCCTGACCCACTTCATCTCAAGGCTCAAAATTGGGAAGAAGCTGAAGAACTTAACAAAAGGTAGAGGGAGGATCTAGAAGGATAAGTCGGCGGGGACATGACTCCTTGAGTAGACAGAAGCCTAGCACCTTCCCTTCTACCCCTGGAGCCCCAGTAATGGTTGAAGGAGAGAACCAGCTTTATAAAATTGTTGTTCTATGACTTCCATACCTGTCCCATGGCATGTACACACACAGAGACATCTGTAATTGTATAGCACACCATTTTACACACACACACACACACACACAATTTTCTTTTCCTAAGAACAAAACTCAGAAGAGACTCAGGTAGGACATGGACTATCTTTACTGAGTCTGGAGATCCTGCTCTTTGTAGGTGGAGGAGCCCATGAGATAGGAATCTGTGCATATTATGGTGTCTGTGCTCAATTGTTATGTTGGAGCTTTGGATGATGTCATCATAGAACAGACGACGACGACAGAGCAGACCCATCAAAATACAGATGTGTAGAGGATAGAACCAAGCTTGTACAGATGTGGACAGAGGAGCCATGCTAGCCTTGAGCTCACAGATTTGGCTACCATTCTCTGTGTAGCATGGGGCAAATGCTTCTAGTTGCCCCTGACATTGGAGGCAAGTAAGATGGATTGGTGAACTGTGTTCTTTTCTTCAAAATCTGTCTGAAGAAATCTCTGAGATCAGGGATGTCTGACAGAGATAGGGGTGTGTCTACCTCACATTTTAGCTCAGGGATGTTCCATGTCCCAGAAGACACAGAAAAAAAATCTGTCTTCATACTATAAGCAAATGACAGAGAGTTCCAGAAATCTCCACTGCCAAGGCAGATTTTCAAGGGCTCCAGCCAGGCACAATCACAGCATGAGAAGAGGAAGAATGCAGTGCCCACTGGCCTGCTAAGAATAGCAAAGAAATGTCATGATGAAATTTGCCAACAAGGCAATCAGTTGAGAATGTATCCACTTAAAGCAGAAAGAGCAGGGCTACCCCTAGGCCTGCTTGCAGAACGGAGAGTAAATATAACAAGTTGTGTGTGTGTGTGTGTGTGTGTGTGTGTGTGTGTGTGTTGTGCTGACAGAACCCACCTTGGAAAGATAAGGTACAGCCACACAGAGAGAAAATGCTTCCCTCTTTATTATTTAATAAATAATAATTATTAATTCTTGGACATCATTTAATATGTGGATTATGTCTTGGGCATTCCAAGTTTCTAGGCTATTATCTGCTTACCAGTGAGTGCATACCATGATTGATCTTTTGAGATTGGGTTACCTCACTTAGTATGATGTTCTCCAGCTCCATCCATTTGTCTAAGAATTTCATGAATTCATTGTTTCTAATGGCTGAATAGTACTCCATTGTGTATATATACCACATTTTTGGTATCCATTCCTCCATTGAGGGACATCTGGTTTCTTTCCAGCTTCTGGCTATTATAAATAGGGTTGCTATGAACATAGTGGAGCATGTATCCTTATTACATGCTGGGGAATCCTCTGGGTATACACCAATAGCTTATGCTCTAAGATCAAGAATTGACAAATGGGACCTCATAAAATTACAAAGTGTCTGTAAGGCAAAGGACAAATTGGAAACCAACAAACTGAGAAAAGATCTTCACCAACCCTACATCTGACAGAGGACTAATATCCAATATATACAAAGAACTCAAGAAGTTAGACCCCAGAAAACCAAATAACCCTATTAAAATGGAGTACAGAGCTAAACAAAGAATTTTCACCTGAAGAACTTTGGATGGCTGAGAATCATCTTAAAAAATGTTCAGCATCATTAGTCATTAGGGAAATGCAAATCAAAACAACCCTGAGATTTCACCTCACACCAGTCAGAATGGCTAAGGTCAAAAACTCAGGAGACAGCAGGTGTTGGTGAGGATGTGGAGAAAGAGGAACACTCCTCCATTGCTTGTGGGGTTGCAAATTGGTTCATCCACTCTGGAAATCAGTCTGGCGGTTCCTCAGAAAACTTCCAGAGTGACTGCTATACCACTCCTGGACATATTGAAAAATTCTTATACAGCTTCACAGGTATTACAAGGAATTTTAGTCATTTTCACTGCTATTTCATACCTTGTCTCCCTTCCTGTCCCTACTCCCTCCCTCCCTCCCTTCCTTCCTTCCTTCCTTCCTTCCTTCCTTCCTTCCTTCCTTCCTTCCTTCCTTCCTCCCTCCCTCATTCCTCCTTTCTTCCTTGCTTCTTTTTGTTTTCTTCTTTTCTTTTTCTATTTTTCCCCTATCTTAGTGAGGGTTTTACTGCCGTGAACAGACACCATGATCAAGGCAATTCTTTTTTTTTTTTTTTTAAGATTTATTTATTATTATATGTAAGTACACTGTAGCTGCCTTCAGACACACCGGAAGAGGGAGTCAGATCTTGTTACAGATGGTTGTGAGCCACCATGTGGTTGCTGGGATTTGAACTCAGGACCTTCGGAAGATCAGTTGTTGCTCTTAACCGCTGAGCCATCTCTCCAGCCCCCGATCAAGGCAATTCTTATAAATGACATTTTATTGGGGCTGGCTTACAGGTTCAGAGGTTCAGTCCATTGTCATCAAGGCAGAAGTATGGCAGCATCCAGGAAGGTGGGGTGTAGGAGAAGGTGAGGGTTCTACACCTTTATCCAAAAGGAAGCCAGGAACAGCCTGGACATCCTCAGACATCGAGGAGGAAGATCTCCAAAACCCATTCTCACAGTGACACACTTCTTCAAAGAAGGCCACACATTCTAACTGTGCCACTCCCTGGGACAATCATATTCAAACTCCCTGGCCCCCATAAGCTTGTTCAAACATAAGTCTGTGGGGGCTGCACCTAAGCATAGCATAATGCAAAATGCATTTAGTCCAACTTTAAAAGTGTCTATAGTCTATAGCAATCTCAACAGTGTTGAAAGTCCAAACTTCAAGGTCTCTCCTAAGATTCCAATCACTTAACTGTAATCCCCCAAGATAGACAGAAAGCCAGCTGGGCAAACTCCAAACGCTGCATCTCCATGTCTGATGGCAAAGCAGACTTCAGATCTTCAACTCCCTTTTCTTCTTTGTTGATTGCAACAAGGTTCTTTCTCCTGAGCTGGTTCCACTCCCTGTTAGCAGCTTTCCTTGGCAGGCATCCTGCAGCTCTGGAATCTTTAACATCTTGGGGTCCCCAAGTAAACTTCAGCTTCACAGCTTCTTGTTCTAGTGTCCGAGATCCACACGTGAACTTCTGTGTATCTCCAAAGGGATGGTGTCATTTCTCCAGCTCTGCCCTCTGTAGCACTCTAAGTTCAGGTTGATCCACTCCACTGCCACTGCTGTTTTTGGTGGTCATCCCATGGTACTGGCATCTCCAATACACTGGGGTCTTCCACTGCAACTATGGAAACCTCTCTTAGGCTCGCTTCATGGTATCAAGCCTCAACTCCTTTGCATGACCCCTTCAGTCCTGGGCTGTCAACTACAACTGAGGCTGCACTTTCACCAATGGCCTTCCATGGCCTCTCACAGTGCCAAGCCTCAGCTGTTCTTCATGATGCCTTCATGCCTTCAAAACCAGTACCACCTGGGGGACTCTTACACATTAACAAGCTTCAGCATGAGGGACTGTCAGGAGCCATAATGGGGCAAGCTAATAACTAGCAGGTGATCATCCTGAAATGGCCTGCTTCAGATTATTATATAATCTGTGACATGTACTCTTATTAAGCAAGACTGTAAGGGATTCATTTTAGGAAAGATGTCTGCTATTAATATGTTTTTCCTGTTATTATTAAACATATATATTAATCAATAAGTAATATCATACCCCTTTGGAGCAGATCTCTGCAGATCCATAAAGAAGTACGGTCTTTTAGTAATGCTGTGTAGACAAATAGATGACTTAAGTTTTAATGATGATCCTATAAGAATTCCTAAAATTATATCTGTGATTATTAAGCCTTTTATAGTGGGACTAGTGTTGGGTCCTTTTCTGATGGTCTAAACTGCAATGAGAACTCTGCCAGCCACCCAAGTGTCACCAGTTAATTGCTCTTTGATGGTAACCAGACTTTCTCCTACTCTGAGCACATTCCAAGAGGTTGTAAAACAATTAACCAAAGGTCATAAAAGGCAACTAACAATTTATTATAGGTGCTAGGACAGAAGATAAAATATTGACTGGGTTTGTCTATACAAAACTTCACTTATAACTTAGTTGTGGTTGTAAACCTTTGGTGAACCTGTGGACCTGAGACAGGTGATGGATGTTTAGCTAGATAATTACTCCTAATAGATATGCATGCAAACATTCTCTGTTGTAAACTTCTATCTCAATTTATGATTTGATTTTTTTTATGTGAACTTGTGATGAACTTTGTAAGATATGATCATGTGTTCTGAAAGATGTTTAAGTGCTGAGGACAAAGAGAAGAGTGAGAACTGAGGAACTGTGGTGAGAGGAATGGAGGTGAGAAGAACTCAACTGTGAGAGGGAACTGAGCTGAGGAGAGGTTTTTAGACAGAACACCTTTTAGACAGAGTTGAACTCAAGAAGAACTTAGAAGTATAGGCATAGCTTTCAGAGAAAAGATATTGAGAGTAAGAGCATTGTTGCGACTTCAGAGCAGGAGGAGAGAACAAGATAAGAAGGAAAATGCAGAGTGGAATAACTGAAAAGCTATAGGTAACATAAAAAAAACTAAGAGAAAAATGTGCAGAATGCAGAGGGAAATAGAAAGAGAAAAGACACTGCAAAGAGCAGAAGAAGCAGGCAGGCTTCTCCTTACCATGGGACAGAACAGGTCCTATGGTAAGAACAAGGCAGACTTAGTCTTATTAAAAGGAACAAAGCTTTCTCATTACAAACATGGGTTTAATTCATTTAGCATTAAAAGGATGGAAGCCTTTTCTCTATGCAATAAAGACTGGATCTCATTTTTCATCCAGAATGAGTGAGTTCTTTCTGCATTGGTATTTGGGCTTTTACTGAATATGATGCATATGTAAGTGTGGATGTGATTGTGTACATATGTAATTGTGAGAATGTATGCTTGTGTGTGTAAGTATGTAATTGTGAGAGCACAGGCAAGCTTGTCCCAACTGGTTTGAATGGAAATGTATAAATGAGCATTATGAATATGTATATGAATTTATGTGAGATTATGCATATTCACTTATGTAAAAGTTTTTCCTTCTACAAGTGTTATTCTCTTCTTCTGGTTCAATAGAAGTTTACTGCTCCAAACTTGCCCCTAGCCCAACAAGCAAGAAGCATCTGGACAAAAGGGAAAAGGCTCTAGCAATTAATCCTTTACTTAAACTCCTGCGGTTTTAGGATGAGGTGCTAAGTGCCTGAGACTACTGTCTCTGGTCTCAGAGGAACACAGAAGGTGGATCAGCTACAATAGCATAGTAACAGACTTAGAGAAGTAAACTTTTTATTATACAGCAACTCTAAATATCTCGTATGAATCTCCTAAGACCAAGTCTTACCCTCTGCCTACGCTCTTCCCCCTCTGGTTCCTCAAGAAGAACCGGCAAAAAAAGAGCCCACCCACCCCCTGCCAGGGCTGGCCCCCACCAAGCTACAACCTTGGTATCTCTGAAACACAGGTTTTTGTGCTCTCAGAAAACACTTCCCAGAAGATTTTACCTCAGTGATATTGGTCTCTTCTTAATTACCACTAATTTCTTAGATCTAGCTAACCAGCATCAATTGTCTCAGTAGTCTCCTTCTCTTCCTGTACTGGCTGGTTTTGTGTGTCAACTTGACACAGGCTGGAGTTATCACAGAGAAAGGAGATTCAGTTGGGGAAGTGCCTCCATGAGATCCAGCGGTGGGGCATTTTCTCAATTAGTGATCAAGTGGTGAGGGCCCATTGTGGGTGGTTCCACCTTTGGGCTGGTGCTCTTGGGTTCTATAAGAGAGCAGGCTGAGGAAGCCAGGGCAAGCAAGCCAGTAAGAAACATCCCTCCATGGCTTCTGCATCAGCTCCTGCTTCCTGACCTGCTTGAGTTCCAGTCCTGACTTCCTTTAGTGATGAACTGCAACATGGAAGTGTAAGCTCAATAAACCCTTTCCTCCCCAACTTGCTTCTGGGTCATGATGTTTGTACAGGAATAGAAACCCTGACTAAGACACTTCCTCAATATAAAGTCAGAGACACAAGGCCAAAGCTGCTGAGTTCTGGTGCTTGCAGGAGCTGGAACATTGCCCCCCTTGTTCTATGACATTATCACCAGCTTCCTTTTTCCAACTTCTTCACTGCCTAAGCTTGGCTGTCCTGGATCTTGTTTGGTAGACTGACATTAAACTCAGAGATCTGCATGCCTGCCCTCTAAGTGCTGGGATTAAAAGGGTGGTCCACCAAACCTGGATTAAAGATTTTCTTCACCTAGAATTTGCTCTGTTCTAGGCTGGCCTGGAACTCTGAGATGTGCTTATCTTTGCCTACTGAGATTAAATGCCTGGATCTAAATTTAGCTTGGTGGAATCTTGTCCCAAGGTCACTACACCCTTAATTAATTCAATTTAATATCGTTGAATTCAGCTCCACTTCACTTCCTGGTGTCCCTTTAATACTAAACTATATATTTTGCATTTTTCCTTTCAGCTTGCTATATTTGTTCAAAATGCTCTTCGTTAGACTTAACCAAAGAACAAAGTCTCTGTTGGGATTTTTTGAGACTTCCTTTGTCAATGCAATTAATATACATCTCTTTACCTTAGCCTTAGGCAGTCTCTTCAGGGATGTTCTTCACCAAAACATCACAAAAAGAGTCACTCAGCCACATATTAAAGTTCTTCTCCATTGAAGCCTCTTGGGCCAGCAGGCCTGCACAGTTCAAATGAACCTCAACAGCGCTAGGATAGCCCATTAAGCCCCACTTAAATCATTCCATGGCTTTCCAAATTCAAAGTCCCCAAATCCACATTCTTCCAAAGAAAAGCGTAGTCAGACCTATCACAGCAATACCCCACTCCTGGTACTAACTTCTGTCTTAGTTAGGCTTTTACTGCCATGAACAGACACCATGATCAAAGCAAGTCTTATAAATGTCAACATTTAATTGGGACTAGCTTACAGGTTCTCAGATTCAGCCCATTGTCATCAAGGCAGAAGCATGACAGCATTCAGGCAGGCCTGGGGCAGGAGAAGGTTCTATATCTTTATCCAAAGGAAGCCAGGAACAGACTGGGCATGCTCAGGCATCTAGGAGGTCTGCAAGCCCATCCCCACAGTGACACACTTCCTCCAAGAAGACCGCACCTTCTAATAGTGCCACTCTCTGGGATGAGCATATACAAACCATCACATCCCCCCAAGACAGGGTTTCTCTTTGGAGTCCTAGAACTCACTCTGTAAACCAGGCTGGCCTTGAACGTAGAAATCCACCTGCCTCTGCTGCCTCCTGAGTGTTGGGATTAAAGGCATGCTCCATCACTGTCTGGCCTACAGGCTCTAATGATCCCCTCTCCTGAATACATGACGTGAGTGTGTGTGTGTGTGTGTGTGTGTGTGTGTGTCCCACTGAGTTTCACTGGGTTAGCTTATCTGAGAGATGGTGGGAATGTAGGCAACTGACTGCCAGATATACCCCTGAATATATATACTAGTGCCCAACACATGTCATCAAGGAAAAGATGCTAACCTGGGGACTCTTCTCACACTAAGTGGGAGTACATCCATGTTAGGTGTGAGTTTGGCTGTGGGTGTCAGGGCCCCACTCGAGGAGAAGGCTGTATCCTGGTACAGAACTCAGCATGGCTGAGGCTGAAGGGTTGGGAACAACTGTCTCCCCCTGAGCCCCTTGGCTTCCTCTGTGGACTTTAATTGGGTCTTTCTTATTTTGGAGCTTATATGTGGAGGGTGTCTAATACCTAGACATTCAATAGATGCTTCTGAATGAAATGGAGAGAGTTGAATCCCCTTGCAGAGACCATCCCTGGAATGGTCGTGGGATGATGTGGGTTCACGACTCCTGAGAGGCCATCTGCCTTCCTGCAGCTTAGGTTCCTGTTTGGTCGCACTGGGCAGAGAATCTAGACTTCAGGATCCAAGACTATGCTACTACTTGGGGACCTATGCAGGTGGCACAGAGACCGGGTCAACTGCTCCATTTATGTTTGCGATGGGCTTAGCTACTGGGTAGTGTTGAAAAAAACAGAAAGCAGGGTGTGTCCCATGTGTAAGGCACAGACATCCAGTGTGACAGTGGCAAATTTTATGCCACTTGGTGAGGCCACATTTCCCAAATATTTGGTCAGTCACCTGGCTGTTGGCCCACACACTTGTATTGGCCTGTGTCCTCTAAGGAACTGGGGAAGGAAGAAACATGACCTTTTCTTGTATTTTCTGCTTCCCTGGAAACCATCAGTAGAAGATAGGCCCAGGTAGGCAATGTGGGACGTTCTGAGAGAGAGGGACATGAATGGATTCCAGAATTCAGCTGTCCTGGCTATAGGAGTGGGATTAGTCTGAGTCTGGGCCACAGCACCTCAGAGCCATGAAACTACTGACCAGTCATTCCTTAATAAAACAAGTTATTTCCAGACTGGGGGATGACTCGGCTGGTAAAGCACTTGCCTTCCTTGCGGGTAAAAGGACATGAGTTCAATCCCTACAACCTACGGAGTTTGTTTGATTCTTTTTAAGTGAGTGCAGCTGTGTGTGCTTGTAATGGCAGAATGGGGAATGGAGGCAGGTAGATCCCTGGATTTCCCTGGCCAGCTCCCTGGTCTTCTTGCAAAGATCTAGGACAGTGAGAAACCCTGTCTCAAACAATGATGGAACAACACCTGAAGATGTCCTACACACACACATCTGCCTCATAACAACATATACTCACACACATACACACACACACACACACACACACAGAGAGAGAGAGAGAGCGAGAGAGAGAGAGAGAGAGAGAGAGAGAGAGAGGGGAGGAAGAAAGAGACAGAGACAGATTATTTTCCATCTCCTGGGAAGTGTTTCTCTCTGTCCTGGGCATCAGAGCTATGGATCTTCACCAGGCCAATTTCATCTCCCCCATAGTGTCTCTGAGGCCTGTTGACCCACAGGACAGCAATGAACATGGTCAGGAGCAGGGGAAACATCACAAAAAACAGCAGCTGGAAGGAGATGCTGCTCAGCAGAAACCTGTGGGGGAAAAAAAGGAAGAGAGGGGAAGGCACCGCCTGGTAGAGAGGGCTCAGCCTTCCTGGTGCCCTCTCATGGGACAGGCCACAGGGCCAACCCAGTGGGAAGGAGCTGCCAGGGTGCACCTCTGCTTACCAGATAAGGGGGCTGCTCTGAGTCACGTGTTCCCTGCCAGTGTTCCCCATGCCGGTGTACTTCGTGGTTGGTGATGTGGATGTCGGAACCGTGACTGTAGTCGTCATTACTGTAGTTGAAGTTTCTAAGGCTGCTGATACAAAGACGACATGGTTCAGTCTTCCTGAAAATAGTCCAGCACTGGGGATGCCATTAACTTTTTTCCACTGGGAATTGAGTATATCAATTTCCAGTCACCATCCAGAACTTACCTACTTACTTATTTTTGAGACAAGGGTTCTCTGTGTAGTCCCAGATCATTTGGGACTCACTCCATGGACCAGGTTGGCCTCAAAGTCAGAGATCTGTCTAACTTTGCCTCCTAGTGCTGGGATTAAAGGTGTGCACCACCATGCCTAACACTTTCATTCTTTTCTGAGGAAAGATGATGTGGGGAGAAAAGAAACAGCTCCCCTTTAAAACTCTCTTCCGTCAGAGCATGCTCACTACTGCCTCGTGTGCAATATACAGGAGCACTTCGGTTTTGCATATTTTATCTCTTTTATTTTTTAAAAAAATATTCATGGATGTGCTTATGGGTGATGTGTTGTATCTTCTAAGTGTACCATGTGCTTGCACTGCCCATGGAAGCCAGAAAAGAGCGTAAGATCCCCTAAAACTGAATTACAGATGAATGCAACCTACGTATATATACTGGAAAAGAAATCCAGTTCTCTGGAAAAGCAGCCAGTGTGCTTAATCACTGAGCCATCTCTCCAGCTCTAATTGTGTCTATTTTCTTTGTTGTAGTTCTTTAAAGCAAGACATAAACTTGATCCTTATTATTCTATATTGCCCAGAATTAAAAGATCTGTGCCTTCCTGTATTTTATGTTAAAGGGGAGGGCATCTCAGCATGGGAGGTTAGCTCAGAGGTAGAGTGCTTGGCTAGCACACATGAGATTCTAAGTTCAATTTCCAGATCTGTAGGACTAAGAATATCTAAGACACACAAACAAGGAGCCAAAGGTTCCCCACCTGACTCTCTTTCTGAGAGAAAACAGGACAAACAGAGTAGACTCAGCTTATGTTTTCTAGCAAGGCTTTTACAAGGGTCCCTGATCCTTTACCAGGATTTTTTGGAATTATTTCTTACCTGGGTCAATATTCACATTCACTTCAAACATGTGATCATTTCCAGTTCTCGTAATTCCACACCAGTAAATGCCAGCATCGCTCATCCTCAGATCCTCCATGGTCACCGTGAAGATGAAGTGTGTCTGGTCGTCCCTGATGGACACACGGTTCTTCTTCACCATCTGCTCTGATGCATCGGTTTCAACGAGAATCTCACATGATTTCCAATAAGCTCCTTGGCACCAGTACTTCTGGTAATCCTTCCAGCCTGAGTTATATCTGCACTTCACTGTCAAGGAGCCCTGCTCCTGACCTCTCACCTCTGCTGGACCTGTGATTGGATCCTGAGCAGTGGAGCCACCTGGAAAACACAGGTGCACGGACCACTGACCTCCTCCTCCAAGGGCAGAACTCTACTGTGCCAAGTAGAGTTCATGAGCTGAATAACAACCAATGAAGGGCTTCCCTGTTCCCAAGACTGATTAGCATTCTTGTCCTATTGGTTGATGTCTCAAAAGAAAAAGAAAGATAAGCAAAGCAAAGCAAAGAAAAGCAAAGAAAAGAAAAGAAAAGAAAAGGAAGTAAAGGAAAGAAAAGGAACGAAAAAAGAAAAGAAAAGAAAGGAAAAGAAAAGAAAGGAGAGAGAATAAAAAAAAACAAGTTACAGTTCTCAGAGGATAAAACGGTGGCAATGACCAATCATGGATGTAGTAGAGGGAGTGCCAGAAGTCCATGTCCACTGGACATGATCCTATCTTCATTTTCGTACCCATGACACTCAGGAAGTTCATCTGCAGAAGCCACATCCCATGGCCACACAGAAACCAATCGTCCTAGTTCCAACAGTCTCTGCAATGAATGCCTTGGAAGCTGACCAAAATGAAGAAATCTGATTTCCATGTTGTTCAGAGCTTACAGCACACATACTCTGTGCTGTCCTTAAGATCCATGTAATCTAAGGCCCAGAGCTCCCGGTAAGGACTGAGGATGCAGGACCATTGGTGAGGGGTTTACACAGCATGCACAAGCAACCACCATCCAATACCAGTTTTACAGATATGATAAAGGAGGCTCTGGAGAGATGGCTCAGTGGTTAAGAGAACTCACTAGCTGCTCTTCTAAAGGTCCTGAGTTCAATTCCCAGACCCATACAGTGGCTCCTGACCATCTGAACTGGGATCTGCTGCCTTCTGCTGTTAATGGAGAAAAGTCACATAAATAAAATACATAAATAAATAAATCTTTAAGAAAAACTATAAAGGAAGTGCTTCAGGGTATTGGCTTCAACAATACAGTACATCACTATTAGCACAGGTAAGAAAAGAAAAATTGCTGAATGTAATTCTTTTAAGCTAAAAGGTCCCAACCAACACTGATGGGGAGACAGCCTGCAGTATGGGAGAAAATCTTTTCAGACTATGGATCTGACCGGAGGTCATTTTTCAGACTATGTGAGCAAGAATTCAGCTCAAGGAGTCCAACAATGGTGATCATAATCCAATTCCAAATGAACCAATGAGGGGCCATGGGGATGTGTCTTAGTTAGGAAAATATCTGTACTGCAAGCACAACCTTGAAGAAAGTGAGTTTGTATCCCAGCAGCCGTGAAAAAAGTCAGGAGTGATGATGGTGTGTCCCTGTAACCCTACACTGGAGGACAATGGTAGAGGCAGGAGATTCTAGAAGCTCCTTGGCCATCCAACACAGCTTCAGTGTCAGTGAGGAACCCTGTCTCAGAAAATAAAGGCGGGAGTCAGCCATGGTGTTCTCAATAGCCAGGGCACAGAGTCACAGAGATGAAGATGAACGGATAACAGAGTGTGGGTCAGGAATGCAATGCAGAATTGTGGTAAAGGGCTAGAGTTCCGCCATTTGCAGCACACAGCTGAGATTGCAGGAACTGAAATTAATCAGTCAAGGAAGACAAGACCACACATTCGTATTGATGTGTGGAAGATAAAAATGTACTCTGTGTGCTTAGGAAGATAGGAGACAGACCAGTCTGTAAAATGTTTCTGCATAGTGAAGATCTGAGTTTGGATTTCAAGAACACATGGGGAGAAAGCCAGGTGAGGTGGGGAGAGGGGTGTCTGTCACCCCAAAGACAGGAGGATCCTGGACATCACCAGCCATATAGACTGAATTTGTGACATGGGGTGCAGGGCAAGACCCTGTGTGAACAAACAAGATGGAGAGTGAAAGAGAAAGGCACCCAGTGCCAATGTGCAGCTTCCACACGCGTGTGCTCACCCACGCTCTGAGTTCTGTGGTCCTTACCCGTGCTCTCCATGCTGGAGTACTCCATGGTTGGTGGTGTGGATGTCAGAACCGTGGCTGTGGACATCATTACTGTAGTTGAAGATTCTGAGGCTGCAGATACAAAGGTGACATGGTTCAGTCTTCCAGTGAACAGTCCAGCTCTGGAGATGCCCTTAAGTTCTTTCCACTAGGAGTTAAGGATCTCAATTTCCAGTCACCATCCAAATGTATTTATTTATTTACTTATGTATTTACTTAATTATTTATTTTTGAGACAGGGGTTCTCTGTGTAGTCCCAGATCACTTGGGACTCACTCCTGGACAAGGTTGCCCTCAAACGCAGAGGTCTGCCGAACATTGCCTCTCTAGTGCTGGGATTAAAGGTGTGCACCACCATGCCTAACACTTTCATTCTTTTCTGGGGAACGATGATGTGCGGGGGGTGGGGGGGGGTGGAGTGGGGGGGTGAGGGGGTGGGGTGGGGTGCAGGGTGGGGGATGGGGGATGGGGGGGTTGAGGAACAGCTCCCCTTTAAACTCGCTTCCTTCAGAGCATGCTCACTACTGCCTGGTGTGCAAAATGCAGGAGAACTTCGGTTTTGCATATTTTATCTCTTATTTTATTAAAAAAAAATTCATGGATGTGCTTATGGGTGATGCTTTGTATCTTTTAAGTGCACCATGTACTTGCAGTGCCCATGGAGGCCATAAGAGAGCATGAGATCGCCTAAAACTGAATTACAGATGATTGCAAGCTACCATGTAGTTACTGGGAATGAAATCCAGTTCTCGGGAAAAGCAGCCAGTACACATAATCACTGATCCATCTCTCCAGTTCTGATTGTGTCTATTTTCTTTGTCGTAGTTCTTTAAAGCAAGATGTACACTTGATCCTTATTATTCTATATTGCCCAGAATTAAAGGTCCTGTGCCTTCCTGTGTTTTATGTTAAAGGGGAGGGCATCTCAGCACGGGGGGTTAGCTCAGCGGTAGAGTGCTTGGCTAGCACACATGAGATTCTAAGTTCAATTTCCAGATCTGTAGGACTAAGAATATCTAAGGCACACAAATAAGGAGACAAGGGTTCCCTACCTCACTCTCTTTCTGAAAGAAAACAGGACAAACAGAGTAGACTCAGTTTATGTTTTCTAGCAAGGCTTTTACAAGGATCCCTGATCCTCCACCAGGATGTTTTCGAATTATTTCTTACCTGGGTCAATGTTCACATTCACTTCAAACATGTGATCATTTCCAGTTCTCGTAATTCCACACCAGTAAATGCCAGCATCGCTCATCCTCAGATCCTCCATGGTCACCGTGAAGATGAAGTGTGTCTGGTCGTCCCTGATGGACACACGGTTCTTCTTCACCATCTGCTCTGATGCATCGGTTTCAACGAGAATCTCACATGATTTCCAATAAGCTCCTTGGCACCAGTACTTCTGGTAATCCTTCCAGCCTGAGTTATATCTGCACTGCACTGTCAAGGAGCCCTGCTCCTGACCTCTCACTTCTGCTGGACCTATGACTGGATCCTGAGCAGTAGAGCCACCTGGAAAACAAAGATGTATGGACCACTGATCTCCTCCTCCAAGGGCAAAACTCTACTGTGCCAAGTAGAGTTGATGAGCTGAATAACAACCAGTGAAGGGCTTCCCTGTTCCCAAGACTGATCGGCATCATTATTCTATTGATTGATGTCTCAAAAGACAAATAAAGAAACAAACAAACAAACGAACAAATGAACAAAGAAACAAAGAAAGAAAAGAAAAGAAAAGAAAGGAGAGAAAATTAAAAAAAAAAGTCTGAAGAGCCCAGTTACAGTTCTCAGAGGATAAAATGGTGACAATCACCAATTATGGCTGGAGTAGAGGAAGTATCAGAAGTCCATGTCCACTGGACATGATCCTATCTTCATTTTTGTACCCATGACACTCAGGAGGTTCATCTGAAGAAGCCACATCCCATGGCCACACAGAAGACACTCGTCCTAGTTCCAACAGTCTCTGCAATGAATGCCTTGGAAGCTGACCAAAATGACATCAAGAAATCTGATTTCCATCTTGTTCAGAGCTTATAGCACACATACTCTGTGCTGTCCTTCAGATCCATGTAATCTAAGGCCCAGAGCTCCTGGTAAGGACTGAGGATGCAGCACCATTGGTGAGGGGTTTACACAGCATGCACAAGCAACCACCATCCAATACTAGCTTTAAAGATATGATAAAGGAGGCTCTGGAGAGATGGCTCAGTGGTTAAGAGAACTCACTAGCTGCTCTTCTAGAGGTCCTGAGTTCAATTCCCAGACCCATACAGTGGCTCCTAACCATCTGAACTGGGATCTGCTGCCTTCTGCTGTTAATGGAGAAAAGTCGCATAAATAAAATACATAAATAAATAAATCTTTAAGAAAAACTATAAAGGAAATGCTTCAGGGTATTGGCTTCAACAATAAAGTATGTCCCTATTAGCATAGGTAAGAAAACAAAAATTGCTGAATGTAATTCTTTTAAGCTAAAAGGTCCCAACCAACACTGTTGGGGAGACAGCCTGCATGTGGGAGAAAATCTTTTCAGACTATGGGTCTGACCGGAGGTCATTTTTCCAGACTATGTGAGCAAGAATTCAGCTCAAGGAGTCCAACAATGGTGATCATAATCCAATTCCAAATGAACCAATGAGGACCATGGGGATGTGGCTTAGTCAGGAGAATATCTGTAGCACAAGCACAGCCACGAAGAATGTGAGTTTTTATCCCAGCAGCCATGAAAAATGTCAGGGGCAATGATGGTGTATCCCTGTAGCCCTACACTGGAGGACAATGGTAGAGGCAGAAGATTCTAGAAGCTCCTTGGCCATCCAACACAGCTTCAGAGTCAGTGAGGGACCCTGTCTCAGAAAATAAAGGTGGGACTCAGCCATGGTGTTCGCAATAGCCAGGACACAGAATCACAGAGATGAAGATGAACGGATAACAGAGTGTGGGTCAGGAATGCAATGCAGAATTGTGGTAAAGGGATTGAGTTCCACCATTTGCAGCTCACAGCTGAGATTGCAGGCACTGAAATTAATTAGTCAAGGAGGATGCTACCACACATTTTTATTGATGTATGGAAGCCAAAATCTTAACTCTCTGTGCCCAGGGAGATGGGAGATAGACCAGTCTGTAAAATGTTTCTGCATAGTGAAGATCTGAGTTTGGATTTCAAGAACACATGGGGAGAAAGCCAGGTAAGGTGGGGGGCGGGGTATCTGTAACCCCAAAGACAGGAGGATCCTGGACATCACCAGCCAGATAGACTGAATCTGTGACACGGGGAGCAGGGCAAGACCCTGTGTGAACAAACAAGATGGAGAGTAAAAAAGAAAGGCACCCAGTGCCAATGTGCAGCTTCCACACGCATGTGCTCACCCACGCTCTGAGTTCCGTGGTCCTTGCCCGTGCTCTCCATGCTGGAGTACTCCATGGTTGGTAGTGAGGATGTCAGAACCGTGGCTGTGGACATCATTACTGTAGTTGAAGATTCTGAGGCTGCAGATACAAAGGTGACATGGTTCAGTCTTCCACTGAACAGTCCAGCTCTGGAGATGCCCTGAAGTTCTTTCCACTAGGAGTTAAGGATCTCAATTTCCAGTCACCATCCAAATGTATTTATTTATTTACTTATTTATTTTCTTAATTATTTATTTTTGAGACAGGGGTTCTCTTTGTAGTCCCAGATCATTTGGGACTCACTCCATGAACCAGGCCGGCCTCAAACCCAGAGATCTGCCGGACATTGCCTCTCTAGTGCTGGGATTAAAGGTGTGTACCACCATGCCTAACATTTTTATTCTTTTCTAGGGAAAGACGATGCACAGGGTAAAGAAACAGCTCCTCTTTAAAACTCGCTTCATGCTCCTTCAGAGCATGCTCACTACTGCCTGGTGTGTACAATGCAGGAGAACTTCGGTTTTGCATATTTTATCTCTTTTATTTTTTAAAAAAATATTCATGAATGTGCTTATGGGTGATGCTTTATGTCTTCTAAGTGCACCACGTGCTTGCACTGCCCATGGAGGCAAGAAGAGGGCGTGAGATCCCCTAAAACTGAATTACAGATGATTGCAAGCTACCATGTAGTAACTGGGAATAAAACCAGTTCTCTGGAAAAGCAGCCAGTGCTCTTAATCACTGAGTCATCTCTCGAGCTCCAATTGTGTCTATTTTCTTCATCATACTTCTTAAAAGCAAGTCATAAACTTGATCCTTATTATTCTATATTGCCCAGAATTAAAAGTTCTGTGCCTTCCTTTATTTTATGTTAAAGAGGAGGGGCGTCTCAGCATGGGAGGTTAGCTCAGAGGTAGAGTGCTTGGCTAGCATACATGAGATTCTAAGTTCAATTTCCAGATCTGTAGGACTAAGAATATCTAAGACACACAAACAAGGAGCCAAGGGTTCCCCACCTCACTCTGTTTCTGAAAGAAAACAGGACAGAGTAGACTCAGTTTATCTTTTCTAGCAACGGCTTTTACAAGGATCCCTGATCCTCCACCAGGATGTTTTGAAATTATTTCTTACCTGGGTCAATGTTCACATTCACTTCAAACATGTGATCATTTCCAGTTCTCATAATTCCACACCAGTAAATGCCAGCCTCGCTCATCCTCAGATCCTCCATGGTCACCGTGAAGATGAAGTGTGTCTGGTCGTCCCTGATGGACACACGGTTCTTCTTCACCATCTGCTCTGATGCATCGGTTTCAACGAGAATCTCACATGATTTCCAATAAGCTCCTTGGCACCAGTACTTCTGGTAATCCTTCCAGCCTGAGTTATATCTGCACTGCACTGTCAAGGAGCCCTGCTCCTGACCTCTCACCTCTGCTGGACCTGTGACTGGATCCTGAGCAGTGGAGCCGCCTGGAAAACACAGATGCACGGACCACTCATCTCCTCCTCCAAGGGTAGAACTCTACTGTGCCAAGTAGAGTTCATGAGCTGAATAACAACCAGTGAAGGGCTTCCCTGTTCCCAAGACTGATCAGCATTGTTGTCCTATTGGTTGAAGCCTCAAAAGAAAAAGAAAGATAAGCAAAGAAAGGGAAAAAAATGAAACAAAAAAGTCTGAGGCCAGTTACACTTCTCAGAAGATAAAATGGTGACAATGACCAATCATGGCTGGAGTAGAGGAAGTATCAGAAGTCCATGTCCACTGGACATGATCCTATCTTCATTTTCGTACCCATGACACTCAGGAGGTTCATCTGAAAAAGCCACATCCCATGGCCACACAGAAACCAATCGTCCTAGTTCCAACAGTCTCTGCAATGAATGCCTTGGAAGCTGACCAAAATGAAGAAATCTGATTTCCATGTTGTTCAGAGCTTACAGCACACATACTCTGTGCTGTCCTTCAGATCCATGTAATCTAAGACTCAGAGCTCCTGGTAAGGACTGAGGATGCAGGACCATTGGTGAGGGGTTTTTCACAGCATGCACAAGCAACCACCATCCAATACCAGCTTTAAAGATATGATAAAGGAGGCTCTGGAGAGATGGCTCAGTGGTTAAGAGAACTCACTAACTGCTCTTCTAGAGGTCCTGAGTTCAATTCCCAGACCCATACAGTGGCTCCTAACCATCTGAACTGGGATCTGCTGCCTTCTGCTGTTAATGGAGAAAAGTCGCATAAATAAAATACATAAATAAATAAATCTTTAAGAAAAACTATAAAGGAAGTGCTCCAGGGTATTGGCTTCAACAATACAGTACATCACTATTAGCACAGGTAAGAAAAGAAAAATTGCTGAATGTAATTCTTTTAAGCTAAAAGGTCCCAACCAACACTGTTGGGGAGACAGCCTGCAGTATGGGAGAAAATCTTTTCAGACTATGGATCTGACCGGAGGTCATTTTTCAGACTATGTGAGCAAGAATTCAGCTCAAGGAGTCCAACAATGGTGATCATAATCCAATTCCAAATGAACAAATGAGGGGCCATGGGGATGTGGCTTAGTGAGGAGAATATCTGTAGCACAAGCACAGCCACGAAGAATGTGAGTTTGTATCCCAGCAGCCATGAAAAAAGTCAGGGGCGATGATGGTATATCCCCGTAGCCTACACTGGAGGACAATGGTAGAGGCAGAAGATTCTAGAAGCTCCTTGGCCATCCAACACAGCTTCAGAGTCAGTGAGGGACCCTGTCTCAGACAATAAAGGTGGGACTCAGCCATGGTGTTCGCAATAGCCAGGACACAGAATCACAGAGATGAAGATGAACGGATAACAGAGTGTGGGTCAGGAATGCAATGCAGAATTGTGGTAAAGGGATTGAGTTCCACCATTTGCAGCTCACAGCTGAGATTGCAGGCACTGAAATTAATTAGTCAAGGAGGATGCTACCACACATTTTTATTGATGTATGGAAGCCAAAATCTTAACTCTCTGTGCCTAGGGAGATGGGAGATAGACCAGTCTGTAAAATGTTTCTGCATAATGAAGATCTGAGTTTGGATTTCAAGAACACATGGGGAGAAAGCCAGGTAAGGTGGGGGGCAGGGTGTCTGTAACCCCAAAGACAGGAGGATCCTGGACATCACCAGCCAGATAGACTGAATCTGTGACACGGGGAGCAGGGCAAGACCCTGTGTGAACAAACAAGATGGAGAGTAAAAGAGAAAGGCACCCAGTGCCAATGTGCAGCTTCCACACGCATGTGCTCACCCACACTCTGAGTTCTGTGGTCCTGGCCCGTGCTCCCCATGCTGGAGTACTCCATGGTTGGTGGTGTGGATGTCAGAACCGTGGCTGTGGACATCATTACTGTAGTTGAAAATTCTGAGGCTGCAGATACAAAGGTGACATGGTTCAGTCTTCCAGTGAACAGTCCAGCTCTGGGGATGCCCTGAAGTTCTTTCCACTAGGAGTTAAGGATCTCAATTTCCAGTCACCATCCAAATGTATTTATTTATTTACTTATTTATTTTCTTAATTATTTATTTTTGAGACAGGAGTTCTCTTTGTAGTCCCAGATCATTTGGGACTCACTCCATGAACCAGACTGGCCTCAAACTCAGAGATCTGCCGGACATTGCCTCTCTAGTGCTGGGATTAAAGGTGTGCACCACCATGCCTAACATTTTTATTCTTTTCTAGGGAAAGACGATGCACAGGGTAAAGAAACAGCTCCTCTTTAAAACTCGCTTCATGCTCCTTCAGGGCATGCTCACTACTGCCCGGTGTGTACAATGCAGGAGAACTTCGGTTTTGCATATTTTATCTCTTTTATTTTTTAAAAAAATATTCATGAATGTGCTTATGGGTGATGCTTTATGTCTTCTAAGTGCACCACGTGCTTGCACTGCCCATGGAGGCAAGAAGAGGGCGTGAGATCCCCTAAAACTGAATTACAGATGATTGCAAGCTACCATGTAGTAACTGGGAATAAAATCCAGTTCTCTGGAAAAGCAGCCAGTGCTCTTAATCACTGAGTCATCTCTCGAGCTCCAATTGTGTCTATTTTCTTCATCATACTTCTTAAAAGCAAGTCATAAACTTGATCCTTATTATTCTATATTGCCCAGAATTAAAAGTTCTGTGCCTTCCTTTATTTTATGTTAAAGAGGAGGGGCGTCTCAGCATGGGAGGTTAGCTCAGAGGTAGAGTGCTTGGCTAGCATACATGAGATTCTAAGTTCAATTTCCAGATCTGTAGGACTAAGAATATCTAAGACACACAAACAAGGAGCCAAGGGTTCCCCACCTCACTCTGTTTCTGAAAGAAAACAGGACAGAGTAGACTCAGTTTATCTTTTCTAGCAACGGCTTTTACAAGGATCCCTGATCCTCCACCAGGATGTTTTGAAATTATTTCCCTGTTCCCAAGACTGATCAGCATTGTTGCCCTATTGGTTGATGTCTCAAAAGAAAAAGTAAGAAAGAAAAGCAAAGAAAGGAAAGAAATGAAACAAAAAGACTGAAGAGCCCAGTTACAGTTCTCAGAAGATAAAATGGTGACAATCCCCAATCATGGCTGGAGTAGAGGAAGTATCAGAAGTCCATGTCCACTGGACATGATCCTATCTTCATTTTTGTACTCGTGACACTCAGGAGGTTCATCTGAAGAAGCCACATCCCATGGCCACACAGAAGCCACTCGTCCTAGTTCCAACAGGCTCTGCAATGAATGCCTTGGGCGCTGACCAAAATGACATCAAGAAATCTGATTTCCATGTTGTTCAGAGCTTACAGCACACATACCCTGTGCTGTCCTTCAGATCCATGTAATCTGAGTCCCAGACAGAGCTCCTGGTAAGGACTGAGGATGCAGCACCATTGGTGAGAGCTTACACAGCATGCACAAGCAACCATCATCCAATACCAGCTTTAAATAAATGATAAAGAAGACTCTAGAGACATGGCTCAATGGTTAAGAGCTCTCACTGCCTTCTCTTCTAGAGGTCCAGAGTTCGGTTCCCAGCACCCATACAGTGGCTCCTGACCATCTGAACTGGGATCTGATGACTTCTGCTGTTATGGAAAGAAGTCACATAAATAAAATACATAAATAAATAAGTCTTTAAGAAAAACCATAAAGAAAGTGCTCCAGGATATTGGCTCCAACAACAAAGTACGCCCCTATTAGCACAGGTAAGAAAACAAAAAATTGCTGAATGTAATTCTTTTAAGCTAAAAGGTCCCAGCCAACAGCATTGGGGAGACAGCCTGCAGTGTGGGAGAAAATCCATTCAGACTATGGGTCTGACAGGAGGTCTATTTCCAGACTATGTGAGCAAGAATTCAGCTCAAGGAGTCCAACAATGGTGATCATAATCCAATTCCAAATGAAAAATGAGGGCCATGGGGATGTGGCTTAGTCAGGAGAATATCTGTAGTGCAAGCACAGCCTTGAAGAACATGAGTTTGTATCCCAGCAGCCATTTAAAAAGTCAGGAGTGGTGGTGGTGTGTCCTTGTCGCCCTGCCCTGGAGGTCAGCAGTAGAGGCAGGAGATTCGAGAAGCTCCTTGGCCATCCACCCAAGCTTCAAAGTCACTGAGAAACTCTGTCTCAGAACATAGAGGTGGGAGCCGGCCATGGTGTTCGCAGTAGGCACAGCACAGAGTCACAGAGATACAGATGAACAGATAACAGAGTGTGTGTCGTGAATGCAATGAAGAATCTTTGTAAAGGGATTGAGTTCCACCATTGGCAGCCCACAGCTGAGATTGGAGGAACCGATATAAATCAGACACACGGAGAGGCTACCACACATTTTTATCTAATGCGTAGAAGCTAAAATCTTACTCTGTGTGCCTAGAGAGAAGGGGAGACAGATCAGTCTGTAAAATGTTTCTGTGAAATCAAGATCTGGGTTTGGATTTCCAGAACACATGGGGGGAAAGCCATGTCAGGTGGGGGGTGGGGTGTCTGTAACCACAAAGACAGGAGGATCCTGGAGATCAGTAGCCAGGTAGACTGATTCTGTGAACAGAGGAGCAGTGCAAGACCAGGTCTGAACAAACAAGATAGAGAGTGATAGAGAAAGGCACCCAGTACCAATCTGTAGCTTCTATATGTATCTGCGCACCCACGCTCTCAGTTCCGTGGTCCTTGCCCGTGCTCTCCATGCTGGTGTACTCCATGGTTGGTGGTGTGGATGTCAGAACCATGGCTGTGGACATCATTACTGTAGTTGAAGATTCTGAGGCTGCAGATACAAAGGTGACATGGTTCAGTCTTCCAGTGAACAGTCCAGCTCTGGAGATGCCCTTAAGTTCTTTCCACTAGGAGTTAAGGATCTCAATTTCCAGTCACCATCCAAATGTATTTATTTATTTACTTATTTATTTTCTTAATTATTTATTTTTGAGACAGGGGTTCTCTGTGTAGTCCCAGATCATTTGGGACTCACTCCATGGACCAGGTTGGCCTCAAAATCAGAGGTCTGCCGAACATTGCCTCTCTAGTGCTGGGATTAAAGGTGTGCACCACCATGCCTAACATTTACATTCTTTTCTGAGAAAAGATGATGTGTAGAATAAAAACAGCTCCCCTTTAAAACTTGCTCCCTTCAAATCATGGACATTACTGCCTGGTGTGCAATATGCAGGAACACTTCTGTCTTACATATTTTATCTCTTTTATTTATTTATTTATTTATTTATTGGGGTTTTTGGGGGGATTTGGTTTCTTTTCGAGACAGGATTTCTCTGTATAGCCCTGGCTGTCCTGGAACTCACTCTGTAGACCAGGCTGGCCTCGAACTCAGAAATCCTCCTGCCTCTGCCTCCCATAGTGCTGGGATTACAGGCATACACCACCACCGCCTGTCTATCTCTTTTATTTTTTAAAAAAAAATTCATGGATGTGCTTATGGGTGATGCTTTGTATTTTCTAAGCGTATCTTGGGTTTGCAGTGCCCATGGAGGCCAGAAGAGGGCGGGAGATTTCCTAAAACTGAATTACAGATGATTGCAAGATACCAGGTAGATACTGGGAATGAAATCCAGTTCTCTGGAAAAGCAGCCAGTGCATGTAATCACTGATCCATCTCTCCAGTTCTGATTGTGTCTATTTTCTTCGTCGTAGTTGTTAAAAGCAAGACATAAACTTGATCCTCATTTTTCTACTTTGCCCCGAATTAAAAGTTCTGTGGATTGCTTTATTTTATGTTAAAGGGGGGAGGGGCCACAGGGGAGGTTAGCTCAGAGGTAGAGTGCTTGGCTAGCACACATGAGAGTCTAAGTTCAATTCCCAGATGTGTAGGACTGAGAATATCTAAGACACACATACAAGGAGACAAGGGTTCCCCACTTCACACTCTGAGAGAAAACAGGACAAAGAGTAGACTCGGTTTATCTTTTCTAACAATGGCTTGTACAAGGGTCTCTGATCCTTCACCAGGATGTTTTGGAATTTTTTCTTACCTGGGTCAATGTTCACATTCACTTCAAACATGTGATCATTTCCAAATTTTGTAATTCCACACCAGTAAATGTCAGCATCACTCATCCTCAGATCCTCCATGGTCACCGTGAAGATGAAGCGTGTCTGGTCATCCCTGATGGACACACGGTTCTTCTTCACCATCTTCTCTGATGCATCGGTTTCAACGAGAATCTCACATGATTTCCAATAAGCTCCTTGGCACCAGTACTTCTGGTAATCCTTCCAGCCTGAGTTATATCTGCACTGCACTGTCAAGGAGCCCTGCTCCTGACCTCTCACCTTTGCTGGACCTGTGACTGGATCCTGAGCAGTGGAGCCACCTGGAAAACACAGATGCACGGACCACTGATCTCCTCCTCCAAGGGCAGAACTCTACTGTGCCAAGTAGAGTTTATGAGCTGAATAACAACCAGTGAAGGGCTTCCCTGTTCCCAAGACAGATCAGCATCGTTGTTCTATTGGTTGATGTCTCAAAAGACAAAGAAAGATAAGCAAAGAAAGGAAAAAAAATGAAACAAAAAAGTCTGAGGCCAGTTACACTTTTCAGGAGTTAAAATGGTGACAATCACCAGTCATGGCTGGAGTAGAGGAAGTATCAGAAGTCCATGTCCACTGGAAATGATCCTATCTTCATTTTCGTACCCATGACATTCAGGAGGTTCATCTGAAGAAGCCACATCCCATGGCCACACAGAAGACACTCGTCCTAGTTCCAACAGTCTCTGCAAATGCCTTGGAAACTGACCAAAATGAAGAAATCTGATTTCCATGTTGTTCAGAGCTTACAGCACACATACTCTGTGCTGTCCTTAAGATCCATGTAATCTAAGGCCCAGAGCTCCCGGTAAGGACTGAGGATGCAGGACCATTGGTGAGGGGTTTACACAGCATGCACAAGCAACCACCATCCAATACCAGTTTTATAGATATGATAAAGGAGGCTCTGGAGAGATAGCTCAGTGGTTAAGAGAACTCACTAGCTGCTCTTCTAGAGGTCCTGAGTTCAATTCCCAGACCCATACAGTGGCTCCTAACCATCTGAACTGGGATCTGCTGCCTTCTGCTGTTAATGGAGAAAAGTCACATAAATAAAATACATAAATAAATAAACCTTTAAGAAAAACTATAAAGGAAATGCTTCAGGGTATTGGCTTCAACAACAAAGTATGTCCCTATTAGCACAGGTCAGAAAACAAAAATTGCTGAATGTAATTCTTTTAAGCTAAAAGTTCCCAACCAACAGTGTGGAGAGACATCCTGCAGTGTGGGAGAAAATCTTTTCAGACTATGGGTCTGACAGGAGATCAATTTCCAGACTATATGAGCAGGAGCTCAAGGAGTCCAACAATATTGATCATAATCCAATTGCAAATGAACAAATTAGGGACCATGGGGATGTGACTTAGTCAGCAGAATATCTGTAGTGCAAGAAGAACCTGAGTTTGTATCCCAGCAGCCATTAAAATTGTCAGGAGTGATGATGGTGTGTCCCTGTAGCCCCTCTCTGGAGGTCAGTGGTAGAGGCAGGAGATTCTAGAAGCTCCTTGGCAATCCACCCCAGCTTCAGAGTCACTGAGGAATCCTGTTTCAGAAAATAGAGGTGGGAGCCAGCCATGGTGTTCGCAGTAGCCATGGCACAGTGTCACAGAGATGCAGTTGAACGGATAACAGAGTGTGGGTCATGGATGCAATGCAGAATTGTGGTAAAGGGATTGAGTTCCGCCATTTGCAGCCCATGGCTGAGATTGGAGGAACTGAAATTAATCAGACAAGGAAGATGCTACCACACATTTTTATTGATGCGTGGAAGCTAAAAACTTACTCTCTGTGCCTAGGGAGATGAGGAGACAGACCAGTCTGTAAAATGTCTCTGCATAATCAAGATCTGAGTTTGGATTTTTGAGAACACATGGGGGGAAATGCCAGATGAGGTTCCGGTAACTGCAAAGACAGGAGGATCCTGGAGATCACTAGCCAGATAGACTGAATCTATGAGCGCCAGGTTCAGCAAGACACCATATCTGAACAAACAATGCAGACAGTGAAAGAGAAATGTACCCAGTGACAATCTGTGGCTTCCAACATGTATGTGTGCACCTGAGAGCATATGCACATGTGTGCACACACAGAGACATACAAACAGACATTTACACTTATATACACCAGAGACCCATTTTTTTTCTCAAAAGAACAAAAGTTAACCACAAAGAAATAGAGAACAGAATACTGGTTATCAGACAGGGAAGGGTATTGCGGAAGACAGGAGAGTGCTTACTGCATAGCGGGAGAGTTGTTAGAACACAGGGGTGTCTGTCACTTGATGAGAATGACAACTTTTAGTGTTGTATGAGACAGATGAAAATATGGTTGACAAATGAATATTTCAAAATACCTCATAGACGAGATTTCAAAGAAATGACAAATGGCTTTGATGAAAGCCCAGATACCCTGATCAGATCATGACATCCTGTACAAGCATGTGCAAAAGCTATATTGTACTCCATCAGGTTATTTCCTTTTTAAAACCGAGTCTCAAAATGTAAATCAGTCTGGCCTTGAACTGAGTGCTGTCATTAAAGACAATCACCACTACACCCAGCCCCTGTAAGTATTAATCACTGTGTCAATTAAAATTCAAAATGTAACTGGAGATGGAGTTGCATGCTAGAAATCCCAACACTCAGAGGGTGGAGTCCAGAGGATCACAAGTGCAGGGGCATCCTGGGCTGCATGTGACAAACAGAAAACTCAAAATACATTTTTAAAGTATTAGTTCATCCAATCATCTTTGGCTTTTGTGGAGAAGCTAAGGTTGAGAAACACACTCTGGAAAGTTTGATTTTTTTCTTTTTTCTTTTTTGATTTGGTTTTGGTTTTGGTTTTTCTGCAATACCCACAGAATCCATCAGATGCCAAAATCTTGCCTTTTATTTTGGGAGTAAGCAGCTGGTGAGGGAATCACCTGGTTTTCCCTAACCCAGGGCAGACCGTCAATGTTGCCCTCCCCAGTGACATGAAGTGTCTAAAGCCCCTGCTGCTTACCTGTGAGGAAGAGGAAGAGCAGAGCACAGAACTGCCACATGGTCTTGTCTCCTCTCCTGTCCTTGGTGTTGACAGATGCCAGCACTCTGTGAGGACTTGAAGCTCAGCCCGAGTTTCCTTTAGGTCTCTCTCATTCACTTCTCCCAGTAACTTCCTTGACAAAGCTTCTCAATTTTGCATACTGGAAGAAAAATTATGCCAGTCTTTGAGAAAACCATGTCACAGCATGAGGGAGACAGCCATGTGAACAGAGAACTTCCTCTACTGAATAGATGCAATGTGAGACATGAACTTTAAGGACAGATGGGGATCACAAGGAGAGATGCAGGCAGACACAAAAGATGATTACAGCAAACCCTCAACCAGGACCTAAGTGAGTCGCAGGAGATCATGGGAGAGGAGAACAACCAAAGGCAGGGTGGCTGCAGTCACAAGGGAGCACAAGACAGCTCAGGCTAAGCCCATGGCAGTAGCCGAGGCTAAGCCCTGGGAGGCAGAGGGCATTGCTGAAGGCTCATCCTGGGGCATCAGGGATTTCTCTAGCTATGGACCTCAGAGCAGGGATTTCTCTGGCCAGGGGCATCTGCCACAATGGCTACTGGGACCACAGGCATTGACTCAGAGAAAGAGAGAGCGTGTTCATTTAAGGTGAGGTCTTATGTAGCCCAAGCTGACCTTGAACTTCTGATTTTCCTTTTTCCAACATCAAAGTGCTGGGGTTTCAGACATTCACCAGTGTGCTTGGTTTTATGAGGGTCAGAAGACTGAAACCCAGGTTTCATGAATCCTAGGCAAGCACTCTACACACTGAGCTGATTCCACAGCTCTTGCTCTGTTTCTATAAGACAAGGGTTTTGCTGTGTAACCCAAGCTGGCTTCAAACTCTCCCCTCCAGTGTCAGCCTCCCAAGTTGTGGGAATCTGCAGTTGGTTTAAATCCAGTCGACTAATTGCAAGGGTAGATAGATATAGGTACACTCTATCTCTGGTATCAAATTTTCATTGGGGGAAGTTTATAAAGACACACACACACACACACACACACACACCGAATGTTTAAGATCTCTAATCTTCATTGTCAACTTGACTGGATCTGAAGTCACCCAGGAGACTCACCTGTAGGCAAGTCTGTGAGGGTGTGCACAGAAAAGTTTGAATTGTGAGGGATGACCAACCCTAAATATAGTCAGGATTAAGCTCTAGGATAAGGTCTATAAGATGCTGACTGAACGGGCCCGGAGGGAGCAGGATTGGGGGTGGAATGAGTGGGGCCTGGAGCGAGCGGGGCTGGAGCGAGAGGGAGAAAGGGCAGGGGGAATAAAAGGAAAAAGGAAAATATATATATATAAAGATGCATACTGAAGAAAATATCAAGAACCACACTGCCATCTACTGGCTGAAAGCATCCCAGATCACCCAGGCTTAGGAGAAGGAAGGAGTTTTAAAGAATTTACAGGGATACGAATTGGAAAGGAAGAAGTCAAACTATCACTATTTGCAGATGATATGATAGTATACTTAAGTGACCCAAAAATCTCTGCCAGAGAACTCCTACAGCTGATAAACAACTTCAGCAAAGTGGCTGGTTACAAAATCAACTCAAGAAAATCAGTAGCCTTTCTATACTCAAAGGATAAGCAGACTGTGAAAGAAATTAGGGAAATGACACCCTTCACAATAGCCACGAACAGCATAAAGTATCTTGGGGTGACTCTAACCAAACAAGTGAAAGACCTATATGACAAGAACTTCAGATCTCTGAAGAAGGAAATCGAAGAAGACCTCAGAAAATGGAAAAATCTTCCATGCTTGTGGATTGGCAGGATTAATATAGATAAAATGGCCATCTTGCCAAAAGCAATCTACAGATTCAATGCAATCCCCATCAAAATCCCAACTCAGTTGTTCATAGAGCTAGAAAGAGCAATTCTAAAATTCATCTGGAATAACAAAAAACCCAGGATAGCTAAAACTGTTCTCAACAGTAAAAGAACTTCTGGGGAAATTAGTATCCCAGACCTCAAACATTACTACAGAGCAATAGTGATAAAAACTGCACGGTATTGGTACAATGACAGGCAAGTGGATCAATGGAATAGGATTGAAGACCCAGAAATGAACCCACAAACCTATGGTCACTTGATCTTCAACAAAGGAGCTGAAAACATCCAGGGGGAAAAAGATAGCCTTTTCAACAAATGGTGCTGGTTCAACTGGAGGTCAGCATACAGAAGAATGTGAATCAATCCATTCTTATCTCCTTGTACTAAGCTCAATTCCAAGTGGATCAAGGACCTCCACATAAAACCTGTCACACTGAAACTAATAGAAAAGAAACTGGGGAAGACCCTCGAGGACATGGGCACAGGGGGGAAAGTTCCTGAACAGAACACCAATAGCTTATGCTCTAAGATCAAGAATTGACAAATGGGACCTCATAAAACTACAAAGTTTCTGTAAGGCAAAGGACACTGTCAAAAGGACAAAATGTCAACCAACAGATTGGGAAAGGATCTTCACCAACCCTAAATCTGACAGAGGGCTAATATCTAATATATACAAAGAACTCAAGAAGGTAGAACCCAGAAAACCAAATAACCCTATTTAAAAAAGTGGGGTACAGATCTAAACAAAGACTTTTCACCTGAAGAAATTCAGATGGCTGAGAGAAGCACCTTAAGAAATGTTCAACATCATTAATCATTAGGGAAATGCAAATCAAAACAACCCCGAGATTTCACCTCACACCAGTCAGAATGGCTAAGGTCAAATCTCAGGAGACAGCAGGTGTTGGCAAGGATGTGGAGAAAGAGGAACACTCCTCCACTGCTGGTGGGATTGCAAGATGGTGCAACCACTTTGGAAATCAATCTGGCAGTTCCTCAGAAATCTGGGCATGACACTTCCGGAGGACCCTGCTATACCACTCCTGGGCATATACCCAGAGGATTCCCCAGCATGCAATAAGGACACATGCTCCACTATGTTCATAGCAACCCTATTTCTAGTAGCCAGAATCTGGAAAGAACCCAGGTGTCCCTCAACGGAGGAATGGATACAAAAAAATGTGGTACATTTACATAATGGAGTACTATTCAGCCATTAGAAACAATGAATTCATGAAATTCTTAGACAAATGGATGGAGCTGGAGAACATCATACTAAGTGAGGTAACCCAGTCTCAAAAGATCAATCACGGTATGCACTCACTGGCAAGCAGATATTAGCCTAGAAACTTTGAATACCCAAGACATAATCCACATATTAAATGATGTCCAAGAAGAACGTAGGAGTGGCCCCTGGTTCTGGAAAGACTCAGTGCAGCAGTATAGGGGAATACCAGAACAGGGAAGTGGGAAGGGGTAGATGGGGGAACAGGGAGAGGGAAGAGGGCTTATGGGACTTTCGGAGAGTGGGGAGCCAGAAAAGGGGAAATCATTTGAAATGTAAATAAAGAATATATCGATAAAAATTAAAAACAAACAAACAAACAAACAAAAAGAATTTACAGCCATGAAGAGCCATAGAGAAGGGTCTTAGCCTACCTCATTGATTGTTATAAGAACAAGATGTGACACCACCAAAGGCCCAGTCACAAGACAAGCAAAGAGCTCAATCTCCCCTGCTGACTGGTCCCCACCTCATCCCTGCAGACCCATCTGTGCATCTTAGAAGGTCAGTCCCCATGCCTGCTGGGAGCACCATATGGCCCTAGGCACACATCCACAGCTCTGACTCTTCCATCCTCTAGTCAGAGGTTGCAGACTGCTGCCCGAGATTCTGAACGAATTGTCAGATGCGTTCTGTTTTGCCCATGGTATTTTTAAGGGCAATTGTTTGTGTAAATTTCACTGTAGGGCTCTGTCTTTGGTTCAGATCTCATCTTTTGGTGGCTTCATTTCCCACTGGGCTCTGGATAATGTAACAAATCTCCCACTCAAATGTGCTTGACTTGTTTTTGACAAAAACAAAAGCAAAAAACAAAAAAAGCAACAGTAGAAGATTATGAGTTTAATACACTCTGTTGAAGCAATCGGGTATCCACACACTAAAAAATTAAATGCCTAGAACTTCCCTCCTCCTATTTTGAACAAGAACACAAAAATAAATCATGATTCATGAGCTCAAATGTTAAATTAAAAACCTACCAAACTCAGGTCTGTTGGCTACCAGCTTAGCCAAAAAGCAATGAGCTCCAGTTCATAGAGAGACCCTGTCTTAAGAGAATGAAACAGAGAGGCACGGAACAGGGTGCTCACACCCTCCTATGGCCTCTGCATGCTCTCTCTCTCTCTCTCTCTCTCTCTCTCTCTCTCTCACACACACACACACACACACACACACACACACACACACAAAGATAGAGAGGGGATGTGTACTCTAAAACTCTTTAAAAATTGGAACAAATATGAGACAACTCATGATTTCTTATACATGACACCAAAATCATGACTTTTAAAAGAAAATTTGGGTCCAGCAGGCCCCTGCGGGAGCCTTCAGGTGTCTGCTTCGGGATCTGACCAGCCTGGGCCACAGCACTCGGTCTCCAGGAAGTGCAAGAGACCTGGTGTGCACCCGGAAGCAGACTGGGAGCGCACAGCTTGCTCCGGCGGCACAGAGCTTAGGTTCCAGTCCTGAGGCCTCTGGCAGGAACCCTCAGATCTCTGCTTCCGGATCCAGAACAACCTGGGCTGCAACACCACATCTCCAGGTCCTGCAAGAGGCAAGAAGGGCATCCGGGAGGCCGGCTGGGAAGAGTCAGTGTGCTCTGGTGAGTCCAGCAGGCCCCTGCGGGAGCCTTCAGGTATCTGCTTCAGGATCTGAACAGCCTGGGCCACAGCACCCTGTCTCCAGGCAGTGCAGGAGGTCAGCTGTGCACCAGAGGCCACCTGGGAAGAGGCAGCTTGCACTGGTGAGTCCAGCATTGACAAGACCAACTAACACCAGTGAGAACTAGATGGCAAAAGGCAAATGCAGGAACGTCACTAACAGAAATCAAGGCGATATGGCAGCATCTGAACCCAATTCTCCTTTAACAGCATGTCCTGGATACCCCATCACACCAGTAAAACAAGATTTGGATTTAAAATCACTGGTCATGATGCTGGTATAGGAACACATGAAGGACATACTTAAAGAAATTCAGGAGAAAATGGATCAAAAGTTAGAAGCCCTTACAAGGGAAACACAAAAAATCATTGAAAGAAATTCAGGAGAATACAAAAGCCAATAAGGAGGAAATACAAAAAATCACTTAAAGAAATACAGGAGAACTTTGATCAATAGGCTGAGGTCATGAAAGAGGAAGCACAAAAGTCTCTTAAAGAATTACAGGAAAGCACAAACAAGCAAGTGAAGGAGCTAAGCAAAACCACCCAGGATCTAAAAGCAGAAGTAGAAAACAACTAAGAAAACTCAAAAGGAGACAACTTTGGAGATAAAAAACCTTGGGAAGTTCTTCAGGTGAGAATTCTTTGTTTAACTCTGTACCCCATTTTTTAATAGGGTTGTTTGGTTTTCTGGAGTCTAACTTCTTGAGTTCTTTATATATATTGGATATTAGCCCTCTATCTGATGTAGGATTGGTGAAGATCTTTTCCCAATTTGTTGATTGCCGATCTGTCCTCTTGATGGTGTCCTTTGCCTTACAGAAACTCTGTAACCTTATGAGGTCCCATTTGTCAATTCTTGCTCTTAGAGCATACGCTATTGGTGTTCTGTTCAGAAACTTTCTCCCTGTACCGATGTCCTCAAGAGTCTTCCCCAGTTTCTTTTCTATTAGCTTCAGAGTGTCTGGCTTTATGTGGAGGTCCTTGATCCATTTGGAGTTGAGCTTAGTACAAGGAGACAAGGATGGATCAATTCGCATTCTTCTGCATGCTGACCTCCAGTTGAACCAGCACCATTTGTTGAAAAGGCTATCTTTTTTCCATTGGATGTTTTCAGCCTCTTTGTCGAGGATCAAGTGGCCATAGGTGTGTGGGTTCATTTCTGGATCTTCAATCCTGTTCCATTGATCCTCCTGTCTGTCACTGTACCAATACCATGCAGTTTTTAACACTATTGCTCTGTAGTATTGCTTGAGGTCAGGGATACTGATTCCCCCAGATTTTCTTTTGTTGCTGAGAATAGTTTTAGCTATCCTGGGTTTTTTGTTGTTCCAGATGAATTTGATAATTGCTCTTTCTAACTCTGTGAAGAATTGAGTTGGGATTTTGATGGGTATTGCATTGAATCTGTATAGTGCTTTAGGCAAAATGGCCATTTTAACTATATTGATTCTACCGATCCATGAGCATGGGAGGTTTTCCCATTTTTTGAGGTCTTCTTCCATTTCCTTCTTCAGAGTCTTGAAGTTCTTGTCATACAGATCTTTCACATGTTTGGTAAGAGTCACCCCAAGATACTTTATACTGTTTGAGGCTATTGTGAAGGGGGTCATTTCCCTAATTTCTTTCTCAGCCTGCTTATCCTTTGAGTATAGGAAGGCCACTGATTTGCTTGAGTGAACTTCGGATGGCGGAGAAGCATCTTTAAAAATGCTCAACTTCATTAGTCATTAGGGAAATGCAAATCAAAACAACACTAAGATTTCATCTTACACCAGTCAGAATGGCTAAGATTAAAAATTCAGGAGACAGCAGGTGTTGGAGAGGGTGTGGAGAAAGAGGAACACTCCTCCACTGCTGGTGGGGTTGCAAATTGGTACAACCACTCTGGAAATCAGTCTGGCGGTTCCTCCGAAAACTGGGCACCTCACTTCCAGAAGATCCTGCTATACCACTCCTGGGCATATACCCAGAAGACTCCCCACCATGCAATAAGGATACATGTTCTACTATGTTCATAGCAGCCCTATTTATAATTGCCAGATGTTGGAAAGAACCCAGGTATCCCTCAACAGAAGAGTGGATGCAAAAAATGTGGTATATCTACACAATGGAGTACTATTCAGCCATTAGAAACAACGAATTCATGAAATTCTTAGGCAAATGGATGGAGCTAGAGAATATCATACTCAGTGAGGTAACCCAGACTCAAAAGGTGAATCATGGTATGCACTCACTAATAAGTGGATATTAACCTAGAAAACTGGAATACCCAAAACATAATCCACACATCAAATGAGGTACAAGAAGAAAGGAGGAGTGGCCCTTGGTTCTGGAAAGACTCAGTGAAACAGTATTCAGCAAAACCAGAACGGGGAAGTGGGAAGGGGTGGGTGGGAGGACAGGGGAAGAGAAGGGGGCTTACGGGACTTTCGGGGAGTGGGGGGGCTAGAAAAGGGGAAATCATTTGAAATGTAAATAAATTATATTGAATAAAAAAATTAAAAAAAAAAGAAAATAAAAAGTTCAAAAAATAAAATAAAATGGTTGAAATAAAAAAAAAAAAACCTTGGGAAGAAATCAGGGGATATAGATGCAAATATCAACAACAGAATACAAGAGATAGAAGAAAGAATCTCAGATGCTGAAGATACCATAGAAACCATGGACTCAACAGTTAAAGAAAATGCAAAATGCAAAAAGCTTATAACCCAAAATATCCAGGAAATCCAGGACACAATGAGAAGACCAAACCTAAGGATTATAGGCATAGATGAGAGTGAAGATTTACAACTTAAAGGGCCAGCAAATATCTTCAATAAAATTATGGAAGAAAACTTCCCTAACCTAAAGAGAGAGATGCCCATGAATATACAAGAAGCCTACAGAACTCCAAACAGACTGGACCAGAACAGAAATACCTCCCGTCACATAATAATCAAAACACAAAATGTACTAAACAAAGAAAGAATATTAAAGGCAGTAAGAGAAAAAGGCCAAGTAGCTTATAAAGGAAGGCCTATCAGAATCACAGCAGACTTTTCACCTGAGACCATGAAAGCTAGAAGATCCTGGGCAAATCTCATGCAGACTCTAAGAGAACACAAATGCCAGCCAAAACTACTATACCCAGAAAAACTCTCAATCACCATAGATGGAGAAACTAAGAAAATTCCATGACAAAACCAAGTTTACCCAATATCTATCCACAAACCCAGCCCTACAAAAGATAATACGAGGAAAACACCAATACAAGGAGGGAAACTTCACCCTGGAAAATAGCAAGATAGTAACCTTCTCTCATCAAACCCAAAAGAAGTTAACCAATCAAATTTAAAAAATAACATCAAAAATGCCAGGAAGTAACAATCACTATTCCTTAATATCTCTTAACATCAATGGACTCAATGCCCCAATAAAAAGACATAGACTAACCGACTGGATACGTAAACAGGACCCTACATTTTGCTGCATACAGGAAACACACCTCAGGGTCAAAGACAACACTACCTTAGAGTAAAAGGCTGGAAGACAATTTTACAAGCAAATGGTCTCAGGAAACAAGCTAGAATAGCCATTCTAATATCAGATAAAATTGACTTTTACCCCAAAGTCATCAAAAGAGACTCTGAGGGACACTTCTTGCTGGTCAAAGAAAAAATACAACAAGAAAAACTCTCAATCCTAAAGATCTATGCTCCAAATGCAAGGGTACCCTCATTCATAAAAGAAACTTTATTAAAGCTCAAAGTACACATTGTACCTAACACAATAATTGTGGGTGACTTCAACACTGCACTTTCCTCAATGGACCGATCAGAAAAACAGAAACTGAACAGGGACACAATGAAACTAATTGAAGCTTTGGACCAATTGGATTTAACAGATATATATAGAACATTTTATCCTAAAGCAAAAGAATATACCTTTTTCTCAGCACCTCATGGTACCTTCTCCAAAATCGACCATATAATTGGTCACAAGACAGACCTCAACAAATATAAGAAGATTGAACTAATCCCATGCCTCCTATCAGATTACTATGAAGTAAAAGTGGTCTTCAATCGCAACAAAACAACAGAAAACCCACATACACGTGGAAACTGAACAATATTCTACTCAATGATACCTTGGTCAAGGAAGAAATTAAGAAAGAAATTAAAGACTTTTTAGAACTTAATGAAAATGAAGACACAACATACCCAAATCTATGGGACACAATAAAAGCAGTGCTAAGAGGAAAACTCATAGCCCTGAGTGCCTCCAAAAAGAAAATGGAGAGAGCATACACTAACAGCTTAATGACACACCTGAAAGCCCTGGAACAAAAAGAAGCTATTTCACCCAGGAGGAGTAGAAGGCAGGAAATCATCAAACTCGGGGCTGAAATCAACTAAGTAGAAACAAAGAGAACCATACAAAGAATCAACAAAACCAGGAGCTGGTTCTTTGAGAAAATCAGCAAGATAGATAAACCCTTAGCCAGACTAACCAAAGGGCACAGAGACAGTATCCAGATTAACAAACTTAGAAATGAAAAGGGAGAGATAACAACAGAAACTGAGGAAATTCAAAAAATCATCAGATCCTACTACAAAAGCCTATACTCAACACAACTGGAGAATCTGGAGGAAATGGACAGTTTCCTAGACAGATATCTGACACCAAAACTAAATCAGGATCAAATGGATCAACAAAACAGTCCCATAACACCTGAAGAAATAAAAAGGGTCATAGAAAGTCTCCCAACCAAAAAAAGCACGGAACCAGATGGCTTCAGTGCAGAATTCTATCAGACCTTCATATAAGTCCTAACACCAATACTCTTCAAACTATTCCACAAAATAGAAACAGAAGGAACTCTATCCAACTCGTTCTATGAAGCCACTATTACGCTGATACCAAAACCACACAAAGATCCAACAAAGAAAGAGAACTTCAGGCCAATTTCTCTTATGAATATTGATGCAAAAATACTTAATAAAATTCAACCGAATCCAAGAACACATCAAAACGATCATCCACCATGATCAAGTAGGCTTCATCCCAGGGATGCAGGGATGGTTCAGTATAAGGAAATCCATCAATGCTATCCACTACATTAACAAACTCAAAGAAAAAAACCATATGATCATCTCATTAGATGCAGAAAAAGCATTTGACAAAATTCAGCATCCTTTCATGCCAAAAGTCTTGGAAAGAACAGGAATTCAAGGCCCATACCTAAACATCGTTAAAGCAATATACAGCAAACCAGTAGCCAACATCAAACTAAATGGAGAGAAACTTGAAACAATCCCACTAAAATCAGGGACTAGACAAGGCTGTCCTCTCTCTCCATATCTTTTCAATATAGTACTTGAAGTTCTAGCTAGAGCAATTAGACAACATAAGGAGGTCAAGGGGATACAAATTGGAAAGGAAGAAGTCAAATTATCACTATTTGCAGATGACATGATAGTCTACTTAAGTGACCAGAAAACCTCCACCAGAGAACTCCTACAGCTGATAAACAACTTCAGCAAAGTGGCTGGTTATAAAATCAACTCAAGCAAATCAGTTACCTTCCTATATTCAAAGGATAAGCAGGCTAAGAAAGAAGTTAGGGAAATGACACCCTTCACAATAGCCACAAACAATATAAAGTATCTTGGTGTGACTCTAACCAAACAAGTGAAAGATCTATATGACAAGAACTTCAGGTCCCTGAAGAAGGAAATCAAAGAAGACCTCAAAAAATGGAAAAATCTGCCATGCTCGTGGATCGGCAGGATTAATATAGTTAAAATGGCCATCTTGCCAAAAGCAATCTACAGATTCAATGCAATCCCCATTAAAATCCCAACTCAGTTCTTCACAGAGTTAGAAAAAGCAATTCTCAAATTCATCTGGAATAACAAAAAACCCAGGATAGCTAAAACTATTCTCAACAACACAAGAAATTCTGGGGGAATCAGTATCCCTGACTTCAAGCAATACTACAGAGCAATAGTATTAAAAACTGCATGGTACTGGCACAGTGACAGACAAGTGGACCAATGGAATAGAATTGAAGATCCAGAAATGAACCCACACACCTATGGTCACTTGATCTTCGACAAAGGAGCCAAAAACATCCAGTGGAAAAAAGATAGCCTTTTCAACAAATGGTGCTGGTTCAATTGGAGGTCAGCATGCAGAAGAATGCGAATTGATCCATTCTTATCTCCATGTACTAAACTTCACTCCAAGTGGATCAAGGACCTCCATGTAAAACCAGACACACTGAAACTAATAGGAAAGAAACTGGGGAAGACTCTAGAGGACATGGGCACAGGGGGGGGGGGAAGTTCCTAAACAGATCACCAATAGCTGATGCTCTAAGATCAAGAATTGACAAATGGGACCTCATAAAATTACAAAGTTTCTGTAAGGCAAAGGGCACTGTTAAAAGGACAAAACGGCAACCATCAAATTGGGAAAGGATATTCACCCACATCTGATAGAGGGCTAATATCCAATATATACAAAGAACTCAAGAAGTTAGACCCCAGGGAACCAAATAACCCTATTAAAAAATGGGGTACAGATCTAAACAAAGAATTTTCACCTGAAGAAATTTGGATGGCCGAGAGGCACCTCAACATCATTAGTCATTAGGGAAATGCAAATCAAAACAACCCTGAGATTTCACCTCACACCAGTCAGAATGGCTAAGGTCAAAAATTCAGGAGACAGAAGGTGTTGGCGAGGATGTGGAGGAAGAGGAACACTCCTCCACTGCTGGTGGGGCTGTAAGATGGTACAACCACCGTGGAATTAAGTCTGGCGCTTCCTCAGAAAACTGAACATGACACTTCTGGAGGACCCTGCTATACCTCTCCTGGGCATATACCCAAAGGATTCCTGGCATGCAATAAAGACACATGCTCCATTATGTTCATAGCAGCCTTATTTACAATAGCCAGAAGCTGGAAAGAACCCAGATGCCCCTCAAAGGAGGAATGGATACAGAAAATGTGGTATATTTACACAATGGAATACTACTCAGCAATTAGAAACAATGAATTCACAAAATGTTTAGGCAAATGGTTTGATCTGGAAAATATCATCCTAAGTGAGGTAACCCAGTCACAAAAGAATACACATGGAATGCAATCTCTGATAAGTGGATATTAATTAGCCCAGAAGCCCTGAATACCCAAGGCACAAATCGCATAACAAATGACTCCCATGAAGAAGTATGGAGAAGGTCCTGATCCTGGAAAGGATTGATCTGGCATTGGAGGGGAATATAAGGACAGAGAAAAAAAAGGAGGGAGGTGATTGGAGAATGGATGGAGAGAAGAAGGTTTATGGGACATATGGGGAGGGGAGATCCGGGAAAGGGGAAATTATTTGGAATGTAAACAAAGAATATAGAAAATAAAAATATTAAAAAAATGAAAATTTGATAAATTGTTTGTCACCAAAGTTTAAAACATTTTGACCAAGGAGATGACTCATGGATAACGTGCTTGTTCTGTAATTGTAAGAACGGAGTTTAGGACTACAGCACCTACATAAAACCTGGGTGTGGGGGCACACATTCGTAACCTCTGCACTGAAGGTGATAAGGGACTCCTAGGCACTCCTGGGGACTTGCTGGCCAGGCAGTCAAGCTCAGACAGCAAGCTCTAGATTCTGTGAGAGGATAATAAGTCACAAAGTAATATAGGAAAACAAAATAAGTTACAAAGTAACATAGGAAAACAATCAGTGTCAGCTCTGGCCTCCACGTGTGCTTGGACAGGCAAGTGTGCCCATACATACACGTGCACACAAACATACACATGTGCTATCCACATACAAACACACAAAGCACAATTTTATTCACAGTAAACTATCTTATAGGGAGGATAAAAACACAAGCCAGAGATTGAGATAAAATATGGACAAAGACTTCTGTGTACAGGATGCAGAGAACTCTAAAGAGAAAGCAGTAAGAAGCATTAATTTATTTAGTCTAGGCATGGCAGTGCATGTCGGCAGTACGCAACTTGAGTGGCTGAAACAGAAGTGTGCCAGGACGGCTTAGCAGGTAAAGGCACCTTCCTCCCAGTCTGAAGACCTGAGTTCAAGTCCCAGGACCCACTTGGTAGAAGAAGAGAACCAACTCCCACAAGTACAGAGACCACAGAAGTCTCCTGGCTTCTACATTTACACTGTGACACACACATGTGTGTGCATACACACTAAGTTAAAAGAAAAAAGTAACAAAATTCCAAAAATAGTTTCAATTCAAAACTAAATAGAAGACACGAAACGGATAGAAATGAAACACACCAGAAATATTTGCAATATCGTGAGTCACTTGGGAAACTCGGAACCACGCGCCTATCAGAATATCTGGAATGAACAGAAATAAAGCGAGCAGGAGGTGGGTTTCCGTAGTTAAGAGTGCTTGCTGCTCTTGTACAGAATCCAGACGTGGTTCCCAGCACTCACACAGAGGCTCAAGACCATCCACAACTCCAGTTCCAGGAATCCAGTGCTCCCTTCTGACCTCCAAGGCACCAGGCATGCAGCACATATATGGTGCACAGACACATTTGCAGGCAAAGCACTTCTAGGCAGCAAAGAAATCTAAATTCCTTTAAATAATGATAAAAGTTAAAAAAAAAAAAACACACACACACACACAAACCCAGATCTCCCATCCTTAGGTGATGGAAAACTAAGACAACATCACCGTGCCAGAAATAGTTGGGTTATTTCTTAGAAAACTAAACATATACTTACTATATGACTTAGTAGTTGTGCAAGGATACATCCTGAAGACATAAAAATACACAATCGTATAAAAAAATACAAAATGTGGACAACAGTTTTATTTGTAATGGAAATGACGCAAATACTTTAATGAATAAGGAGTTAAACCAACTGTAATGAATTTATACAATGGAATGATGCTCAGTAATGAAGAGGAATGGATGATTTCCAAGAACATCTGCTTGTGTGGATCCCAGGGGCCTTGTATTTAACCGGGGAGGAAAAGATATGCCACTGAAATGCGTCCCTTTCTAGAACATTCTCAAAGTGACAGAGCCAGAGTCGGACAGAGATCAGTGGTCTCTAGCGGGCATTAATGAGGCAGATCGGCATGAAGGAGGACTTGGGATGGTGGAGAAATCCTCTGTTTTGACTATGATGCATGGTATAGGACAAAGCTGCGTAGTTCAACACACATGTAAATGAATGCGTGTGAAAACAGCTGGGAATAGAATAAAAGCTGCTGTGCAGCTGAAACTAGCATGGTCGGTGGTCTAAGAGCCGCTGCAGTCTCTGTCCTTGGTTCTGAACGCGCACCTCAGCATCCTAACCACGCCTTCGGAGCTCTGTCCTCGGTCCTGAACACTCACCTGGTGGTTTCACCTACCTCTAGGAACCTGTTAATCTCTCTCCCTGTGCCTTTCTCTCCAGCCCTGTACATCCCGCGAGCTCACACCTCTAGGCTGCTACTTGACCCCCTCTGTCTGGTAATGTCTGCATCATCCAAGCCTGCCCCTCTCTTTCCCTCAACTGTCAGCAATACCCCATTACTTCCATCTCACAGACTTAGACCCTCCGCTCCCTGACTCTCTGCTGAACATGATGTATAAAATTTCCTAGCTTACATCCAGGATCTTGGTGCCCTCGAATCCATCCAATGTTCAAAAGGAACATGCAAACAAGAGTTGATGACGAATCCACACACTCCATCTGAATGCTAGAAGAAAAACTTCACGATGCTGGACTGACAGCCATTCCTCACTCTCAGAAACTACATCCACAGTGTGCTCTGTCAGTGGATAGAATTTCTATGGGCAACTATTATTGTGGTAGACATTCCCTATGTCTTTAATCCAGTTATAATGTTCCTATAAATATGTCCTCTCTCTAGAAAAGGGCATCACTAGCTCAAGACAGGCTTGATCCTGAGAGTGGAGAAGGAGGTCTAACCTAGATATCTGGAGTGAATAAAAATGGTGGAACCTGTGGCTAACCCTCTGAGTCCTCCCTGGAAAGAATAGCAATGAAATAATTGGCAAATATTCAACAGCCTTTTGCAGAGGGGAAGTTGCCCAGATCTGGCATTCGCTCACCACCAGCACCCTACCTGTCTTTGAATATCTGTCTTTTCCCCAAGGTAATCTCAGCCAGTTTCTTAAATGAGAAAAAAATGGACCCTCAGTTAACACTGCACACAGGCAGTGTACAAACTAACCTTCTCAGGTTAGGAAATGCAGGACTTCACTTCCAAGATATTTCATCACAGGCAAGCATGTGCTGAACTCTGACACATGCTTTCTGGTCATGGGGAACATAAGGAGGCTTCAAGATCATAGTGAGCTAAAAGGATCCAATGAGGTCAAAGAATGTTGTGTGCTTCGGGAGTCGGCAGTGGAAATGCTCTGCCAGAAGCCAATTCCTTTAGGATTGTTCTAGAAGAGGGGGCATGGCCTGTAAGTAATCTATGAGGGACATGTTCCTCAGAAAACTCTTCTCTGTAGTAAGTGGGTGATTGTTGCCATTGAAAACAATGCTTTTATGGCATTGAGAAGATCAAGAGACTAGACTTCTATTCCAGAAACTTCTAGAAGATTCTTACCCTTTGGAGCTGACATGAGAGCAGACTCCAGGAAATTTGGAGAAGGGAAAGGCAGACCTCTAACACAGGGTGCAGAAGAGTTTTGTTCCCTCTTTTTGGGGGGGGTGTTTGAGACAGAGTCTTATTATGTAGCCCTGGCTGTCCAGGAAATCACTATATAGACCAGGCTAGCCTTGAACTCACAGAAATTCACTTGGGTCTGCCCCTCCAGTGCTGGGATTAACGGCATGTGCCATTACTCCCAACCTCATTCCCTTGTTTACTCTGAGGACAACACAGGAGTCTGATATCCAAGACTCTGATAATCAGGGCTCCCCTTTGAAACACAGAACAATGAAGTCCAGAATCCAGGCACTGCAGAGTTGATCCAGAATCCAATGTGTCTCTCACACAGTCTGCAGGGCTGAGTCCCTCCCAGGGCATTCCTGGGATGCTTTGCTTCATAGCTCTTGGGCAGGTCACTCTACATACCCCTAGGAATCCCCTAAAGCCTGTTCACCCAGAAGATGGCACAGAGCATGCTCAGAAACAGAGGCAGCTTCAGGAAGGTCAGGACCTGGAAGTGGATGCCGCTGAGCAGGGACCTGTGGGCATGTGAAGATGGAAGGTGAGTTCAAGGAAAGGATCCGGGACCAACCTGTCTCTTCCCACATTTCCTAATGCTTCGCCTCAAAAGCCCAAATGATTCAGAATCAGAGTAGGGACTGACCCAAGGAGATCTCTCCCTGTGCTCCCTCCCTTCCCTGGTCTGTTGTTACAGAGAGGTGGTGGGTGAAGAGAGGAAAGGGTTCTACCCAGGTGTGCTTTTTTAAAAGCATGGCCCAGAGTTACCTACTGTCTCCCCATTATTAAACGACTTTATTGGTGATTGGGCACAGCTCACATAGCGCAAGCTGGTTTTTTGATGTACTTATGACTTTGAACTCCTGTTTATTTTACTGTGGATTCCCTGGTGCTGGTAATTATAGATGTGTGCCACAACACCCAATCTATACACCCCTGGGGATCAAACTCTGGACTTTGTGCCCACCAGACAGGCATCCCAATAACTAAGCTACATCCCTAGCCTTCAGTTGACTTCCTGGAACTAGTTCTCCTGAATTTCCCTCCCTCGGGGCCTAGAGACATCCTGGCCCTCTCTGAGTATTTCTAAGGAGGAAGAATAGATGTAAGCTTCAGCACGGAGCTGAGTCTATTCCTTTACATACCTCATGAGCAGCTCCTGGGAGCAAGAACCCCAGCTAGACAATGGCCTTTGCACTTATTTATTTATCGTGGGGCTCAGAGCTTGAACTAAGATTCTTAGACTTGGTGTCAAGCAATTTGACTCTCAACAGTGACTTTTGGAAGAGCTAGGACTCCAAGTCTAGAGTCTGGTGGGGAAGGACAGGGAGGGGGAAATGGGAAGGCTATGTGAATCTGTTAAACACGGAGTCTGCCCCAAGCCTGAGTCCCTTGTGTCTCTCCTCCATCCTTGGCATCCACAGGGAGGCTTGCAGAATGTGAAAAGAGACATCAGGGTGGGTAGATATCACTCAACCATAAGGTTTCCCCAACACGAGGTACCACTACTCACCCCCACAATCCTACAGCCACTGACTCTCCCCGGGACTTAGGTCCTTACCATAGTTGGAAGAAGAACACTGCATTAGTACTAATCCTCAGGTTCTGTCCAGAATTCACTAGTGAAAGGGTAGCAGTTGTGGCTGGGAGTGTGGTCTCCATGGGGGTTGTGACTATTGGAAATAAAGATACACACCAGGTCACTGCTTAGTCCCAAGCCTGTACTGAGTATCTGTGTGGATCTGATGATATTCACAGTGGAGGTTTTGAGAAGTTCTTTAAACCAAACCTCAGCCACATCCTGGGTGGGGCACTCAAGGGCTGAAAGAACCTTCTTGCCCAAAGACTGGCCATCTGTGCTATCTCAGACTTTCTTCCCATCCTTGTCTGACTCTGACTGAGGGAGGGTAGAGAGGTCTCTCAGGGGTCCCCCATCCCATCCCAACTGGTGGGGAGCCTATGAGTGTGAAAGAACACAGCTCAGCTTGTGGCCCAAGGATCCTCCCAGAGGCCATGAAGGGTTGCCAAGCATCCTTCAAATGGGAACAATTGAAGATCACTTTAACCCACTGCTAAGGAGGGCATAGGTTGTTTCTCAGCTCCTCCTAAAGACATCAGATGTCAGATTGTGTGACCATTACTGCACCCCTCCCCCATCAGTCATCTTTCTCCATGTCCGTCACACTCTCTTTTCCCAGCCTGGCTGAGATGACCACAGCACTCAGAGGCACATTTCAAAGCAATGTCCACACATGTCCCAAGTGCAGGCAGACACTCCCTAAAAGCTCTGTGGCTGGAGCTAGTGGAGTCTTACCTGGGAAAACATGCACCTTGACGCAGACCGAAGGGTCACGTGACCACGAATCCCAGATAAAGGAAGTCTGAATCTTGCACCAGTAAGACCCAGCGTCGTCTTCTCTGAGGTCCTCCATGATCACTGTGATGGTGGAGTTCTCAACATGGTCTCTGATGGACACTCGACCACTCTTCTTTTCTTTCTCACTTCCATCGGTTTCTACAATAGTTTTACACGTGGTGTCATGTGGTCCTCGGCACCAGTATTTCATGTAGCCCTTATAGGATTGTCTGTATTGACACTGCACGCGGAGATAGCCTCCTACGTAGCCAGACACAGAGCCAGGTCCCGTCAGAGATAAGCAACCTGGAAAACATAAACCAGAATCTAGATCTCCTTCCAGGTGGGCTGGAAAGTAGCTGTTTGCCTGAAACATGGGGAGATCCAGGAATAGCACCAGGACAGACTTAGGATGCAAGCTAAATGGACTGGAGGCTGTGGCAGAGAGACAAGCAGAAATCTCTTCCCTGAGGAGACAAGGCACCAACTCACTGACTGACTATGCATGGACCCTGCCTTTACAGGCTGGGTAAGTGAAGACAAGGCCACAACTGGCTTAAGGTTAGGTTGTGTAAAAATCACTCTCTTTGCACTGAAGCCTCAGCATTCTGGAATCTTCTGCAAGACTTGCTCTTTAAAAATTCAACTTCTAAATTCCTAGTACTTGGAAGGCTAAGAAAGGAGAATTTTGAGTTTGAATTTAAGGTCAGCTTCATCTAATTGGGAGTTTTGAGCCAACCTGAGCTACACAGCAGATGCTGTCTCAAAATTAAAAAAAAACAACTGATTGGCTCCATTATTGTGACCAGGCTGTGTGCCCTGCCATACGTTACTTCATGTTGTGCAAATGTAGTTTTCCAGATTGCGGCTTGCCATAAAAGACTATTTTTTAAAACAATATTTTTACATATGATTTTATGTGTGTGATATACGTACCCACAGAAGTCAGAGAGGACCCCCGGTATTACAGTTAGAGATAGTTGTGACCCTCCATGTGGGTTCTAGGAACCAAATCTGGGTCCTCTCTGAGAGCAACAAGTGCTCTTAACCACCGAGTCATTGCCTCAGTCCTGAGAGACCGCACTTGGCAAGCAGCGTTTGACTCCATCTAAAGGATGGAGGATTATTGCACACACCTAGGAGGAAACACAAGCACCAGCATCCAGCACCATCCGGAGGGCTCAGACTGATGGGTGACTTATTCCTGGCAGTAGAAAGGGGCCACCCTAAGAATGTACTGGGGTAAACGGGGGCTGTAGGGGTACACGGGCAGCATAGAAAGAAAGTGAAATTATGGAGACGAGAGAAGGGAGTGGAGCCCTCTTGTCCTAGAGTCTGACTGGAGCCTCTCTCCATCAGATGAGAACAATCAGTGTTTTCTGTAAAGGCTGCTGGCATAGAGTTGAGATTGGTTTCATATACAGATGTTTAATTTAAAGAAGCAAGGCTCCAGGCTTAAGGCTTGGATATGCATACCCTTGGTTATGGCTTCATTCCTTTATTCCCACTGCCCAAGAAAGTGGTATCTTAAAGAAACCCTGTCTTTGGCTGGAGAGATGGCTCAGCGGTTAAGAGCACTGACTGCTCTTCCAAAGGTCCTGAGTTCAAATCCCAGCAACCACATGGTGGCTCACAACCATCTGTAATGAGATCAGATGCCCCTTCTGGTGTGTCTGAAGGCAGCTACAGGGTACTTACATATAATAAATAAATAATTTTTTTAAAAAAAGAAACCCTGTCTTGGAAAACAAAAAAATGAATGAATGAATGAAAGGAACGAAGGAAAGAAAAAAGAAGAAAACAAAGGAAGAGAGAAAGAAAAGAAACAAGAAAGAAGGAAGAAAGAAGAGAGACAGACAGACAGGGAGAGAGAGAGGGAGAGAGAAAGAAAGATATCTTTGGGACTATTAATTGTTTTGATAAACCTATTCCCTTGAACTGCAAGTCCAAATAAACCCTTCCTCCTTATGTTGATTCTTGCTGAGGATTTTGTTACAGTAGCAAGAAAACACTGTAGCAGCTGAGACCAACCAGAAGCATCCTAAGCTATTTCTTGAATATACAAGCTTATCTTGTTCCTTGACACTTCCATAGCCAGTAGTAAGAGACAAGTAGAGGAGACGGATGGAGGTCTTATTGTCACTTCCTCTTTATAGCTACCTCTTACTGTGTGTCTGTAAAACCAAGACAATGCTGCCTTCTCTGCCTAGGTCACAAATGGTTCATAGGCGTAAATGGCATTAGCAGTCTCTACGAGATCGGCGACTGCAGGCTCTACGTCCTAAGAGCCCACGGTCCTCACCACTCTGTGCTTCAATTATTTCTTCTTTTATTATTTTTCCATTAAAATTTATTTTATTCAGATTATGTTTTCTAAAAGAGAAGGCCCCATGTGAGCGACTTTTGGAAGTCCTTGTGTTCTTTGAGAACCACATTTTCTGTACTGAGCATTTCAGTTGGGCTTGGTGTCATGTCGACTGGAAAGACAGACAGTAAATGATGGAGCAAAGGTGAACCTTAAGCAGCGTCTTTTGGGGGCCTGAGAGAGCAAGTCAGCTAAGGGCAGGGTGGTACTGACTACAGTCCGTGGAGCCAGACTGTCTGACAATTCCACCCAAGTTCCAATCTGAGCATTTGTATAGTATTTATGCCTCCAGACGGGGATTGTCTTCCTCCAGGCTCCACACTACCAGGAAAGCAGAGATGGTGGTGCTCTCAGCTCCTCCCTGCAGCTAGTGGGGCACCTGAAGCCAGTGGGGCACACTGATTTAATCAAACCCAAGAACCTTCCAGAATCTGTGGGAGGGAACCTGCCTCTCCCAACCTAGCACCAGACCCAGGACACAACTGCCTTTTGTGGTTTTGTTTTTGAGACAAGGTTTCACAATGTAGCCAAATCAGCCTTGAACTCAAGATCCTCATCCCTCGCCCTCCTGGGTGCTGGATGAAATTACAGGCGTGAGACATCACACCCAGCAGATTATTTTATTTAGCATAATGTCCTCAGGTTCTTTCATGTTTTAATGAATGTCAGGACTAATCTGAGCACTGAAAATTGTGTACATACGCCAAAATATCATAGTGTGTCTCATGAGTGTGTGCAATCATCGTTTCAATGAAATAAAGCTCTAATGACACTTTACAAACGTGAACCGTGTGGCCTATAAAATGCACACTGAATAGAAGTTGTAGTTTCTCATTAAAGTTTTTTGTTTGTTGGTGGTGAGCATGGTGTCTGTAAAGACCGGGGCACAGCTTTAGGGAGCCAGTTCTCCCCATTCACTTTGTGGGGTCAGACTTGTCCTGCCAGGCTTGGGAGGCAAGCACTTCCACCCACGGGCCAGCTCTTGGCCTAAGTTTTGTTCATTTTATTTTGTTTGGTTTTGTTTCTTGTTTTTCTTTCTCTTTCCCCCTCTTCCTCCTCCTCCTCCTCCTCCCCCCTCCTCCTCCTCTTCCTTCTCCTCCTTTCTCTTTAGAAAAGCTCTCCCTAGTAAGCCAAAGCTGAACTCACATTCCACTTACCTCAGCCCTTTGAGGGCTAGGATTATGGCGTGTGCCACCCTGCCTGACTGTTTCTGTTCATTTCATATCAGAAAACACTTTCTCTCCTTTTCCTTTTCCTTTCCCTCACTTGCTCTGGGATTGTCTCTTCTGTCTTCCCTTCTATACCTTCCTCATTCTTCCCTCTTGGGATCACGATAGAACCCCTTGTGGGCCTTTTCTATAAATACAAGATGGCTGCCTTTTCCCAAACCGTGTTTAGAACCTTAGGTGGATGCAGCGGGTGAGGGGATGTTATGAAAGAAGAGAGGGCTGAGATATGGAAGAAGTGCGCTGTATGTCAGTACAAATTACTTCACAGTTTAAATCAGGACACCAGCACTCTGTCCATTGTGTAAAGATAGATGGGTCAGGGTGGAGAGGCTCACTCCGGAAGGATGGGTGAAAGAGGTCTTCCTCTAGAGTTCACTGCCCTGAACTGTGCTTGGGCTATTTTGTCAGATGTAAGCAAGCTGACTTGAAGCAGTTGTAGGCTGGGAGTAGTCCTGCTTTGCCGTGTTTGCTGATTACCAGGATGTCAATACTCTCATCATATCTGATTTGAACCTCTCATTTACTGCAGAGGAGGGAAAAGCTCACAGTCAACTCCCATGAGCTGGAACAAGACAGCTTCAGCCATCATTGTGTCTGGAAACTACTTCAGTCATAACAACATTCCCACCCCACTCTCCAGATTGTATGAAAATTATATCATCATCGTTGTAATCGTTTCACACCATCATCTTCACCATCCTCACCTCTAACTAACATCATCACCATTACTACCAACACTACCATCTTCACCATCACCACCACCACCATCATTGTCATCATCACCACCTTCAGTCAAGGAAGCTCAAGCCCCTTAAGTGTAATACAATGAATGAATGAATCGAATGTCTTACTTGGCCTAAAGAGCTAGATTTTATCTTGTTCTGTTTGTTGGTTGCTTTGAACCAGGCTCTCATGTAGCCAAAGCTGGCCTGGAACTAGCTATTTAGCTGACATGCCCTTCCGCCTCTGATGACAATCTAGATCATGAAGGTGTTGAGGGGCTTGGAGATGCTCCAGGCTCCTCTCTCTTCATAAGACAGCTGTTTGGGGTCCAGCAAGATGGTTCAGTGGGCGCTTGCTGGGCCAACCCAGTTATCATAGTTAGGCCCCGAGACTCACCCTAATGGTGGAAGAAGAGAGCTGACTTGACAAAACTGTCCTCCGACCTCACATCACCACCCACAACCACACATACCACAAGACACATAACAAAAAGAAGAAAGAAAACTACGTGTGGTCAGTGTCACTCAGCTGGCCTCTTCCTTTAAACCCTAGCCACCACTGAATTAAAAAAAAATGCAGGTAGACATGGGGTAGCTTCTGTATTCTGTGAGGGTCCAGCAGCAGCAGCAGCAACAACAATATGTAAAAAAAAAAAATCCATCTGCAAAGAAATATCCTCAAATTTCCATCCCCAACAGTTTCTCGAAGGAAAAATACATTCTCCTCCCTTTTTGTTTGTTTTGTGAGACAGGGGGCTCATTATGTAGACCAGGCTGGCATTGAACTCACACAGACCCTCCCACATCTACCTCCCAAGTACAGAGACTAAAGGCATGCACGACCATGCTTGGCCTAAGTATCTTTTAAAGATTTTTTTTTAAGGCAAGATCTCACTATGTAGTTGAGGCAGGCCTCTAACCTCCTGCCTCAGCCTCCTGCATGCTATGATTCCAGGCACCCACTGTCACAACTGGCTACACCTTATTCCATACAAACGCTTCCAACCTCTTTAAACATCAGCAAAAACGAGGTCATTGCTGATTTCTGCCTGATCCGCAGTCTTTACGATCTCTGTCTACACTTCAGCATAAATCATTGCCTCTCTGCTTCACTGGCTGGTCCATCCTGCAAGGCTGACTTCTGTGGAGCCTCAAGGAAGCCTCCATCCTTCTTAGGGAAGAGTGAGGGGTCCCTGGTGTTGTTGATATCTACACGATTGGTCTGTGTTGTAGCAAGACTCACCCTGTAGTATAATCACTTGACTCCCTCAATCAAATAGAATTCCCCTTGACTGGGTAAGTGACTTTATAGTTACAACATTTAGAACAATCCAGGGTTGCAGTTGGTGCTTAGTAATGATGGTTTGTAGGATCCATGGATGAATGCTGGTATATACAGATAGACAAAGAGACGGATGAATGTGTGTGTGTTCCCCCTGCCCCTGGCCCCCACCCCCACCTCTGCAGACACCTGGATTCTGGCTTGAAGCCAGGACTCTGACTCCCCCCACCCTCTACAAAATTAGGTTCACAGATCCACTGCCCTACTCACCTTGGAAGCAGAGAAGGAGCAGACCTGAATACAGCCACATGCTCCTGCCTCGCTGTGTGCCCTCCCCAGAAAACTCCAGGTCGCTGCTGGAATCCAGATGTGTGTGTAACAGAGTCCTGGCAACCACCTTCTTGTTCGAGTTCTCTCTGTGTGATTTTCCGTATCTTCTTCCTTCTCACTCTGAGCTACTTCCTAATTTAACAAAAAAGGAAGATGAGCGAGAGTTGCTTCAGAGCAGATTCATCGCACAGGCCTGCACTTAATAAAAGCACATTTGTCACAGCCTGAAGCTTCAGGAAAGCCAATTGCTCTGTGCAATAGCTCCAGCCCTTGTTTCTTCAGCTCCCTTTCCTGTCTAGTACATTTACCTGATCTCCACTGCTTCCCTTCACTATGGCTACCATCTTTGGGGTCATAAGTGCCCTGCACTCAAAGAGCAGAGATGAGGGAGCCCCCTGTGTCTTTCTCAGGCACTGCTCCTCAGGCCCCCTCTTACAACCCAACACCCCAACATCCCTCCAGACTCAACATTTGACTTCCTGTGGTCAAGGTCTATTCAGACTCAATGCTTGACTTCCTGTGGTCAAGCTCTATTCAGTAACCAATTGCTCTCCTTGTTCAGAGCCAAGGTCACCATCCAAGGTGTAGATTCCAGGGACATCAAACTCAAACTCTGTTTCTATCTATTTACAACATTATTTGTGTATCTACTGTGTGTGCACACGCACACACCAAGGTGCATGTGCGGACATTGGAGGACAACGTGTGGGGATCTGCTCTCTCCTTCTACCACGTAGGGTTGGAGGATCAAACTCAGGTTGTCAAGCTTGGCAGCAAGCCCCTTTAACTGTTAAGCCAGCCCTCACCCATTTCTATCATAAGCTAACAGTAAGCCCTGGAGCATGTTGGGAAATCATTCTTCCCTCCAGTTCCCTCATCTATGGAGCAGAATAATCAAGACAATTCTTTTGTCGACGGTGTTGCTAATTATTTATTATTCTTGGGCAAATTCTCCTGTATTTCATTTTTACTTGTATTATCCTCTCTCTGCTTCCTCCCACTTCCACTAAATCCGTTTTTTTTCTTCCAACAGTTCCCCCTTATTTTGTTTGTCTGAGCTCATTTACAGTTCCCTGCGTGGGAACTGGTCTGGGCGTGGTCTGGGAAGCTATGCACAGACATAGACAACTTCCCTCTTCCAAAGAAAATAATAATTCTCTTTTTAAAGAGTTTATTCATTTTTATTTTGATGGGTGCAAGTGTCTGCCTGAATGTTTGTCTGTGCACTACATGTATGCCTGGTGCCCGAAGAGGTCAGTAGACTCCCTGGAACTCGAGTTCAGGTCTCCCCACCCAGAAAGTCAAGCAAGGGACTATAAAGTCCTCAGCAAATAAGAGCACTTGTGGTTCTTCCAGAGGACAAGGACTTAGATCCCAGCCCTACCGGGCATGCAGTTCCAAGGGTTTCTGGCCTCTGTGGATACCAGCATGAACAGAGTGCACATCTATACCTGCAGGCAAGCCACTCATGCACATGAATAAAAACAAATAAATGTTTAAAAAAAACAAACAAAAAAGATCAAACCAGTCTCTAGCTCTTTCCATTTGGCTCTGTATGTGTGTGTGTGTGTGTGTGTGTGTGTATGGGTGTGTGTGCATGCAGGTGTGTGTGTGTGTGTGTGTGTGTGTGTGTGTCTGTGTGTCTGTGCAGGTGTGTGCTCTTTCATGCCAAATCTTATCTCTAGAGTTGTTTGATTAAATTAATACACATACACATAATACACAAATACACATAAATTTCTCAAACTCTCAAAGAATAAAGAATTGAAAACAAAACCAAGCAGTTTTAAAGAAAAACAAAAACAAACAAATAAAGCCAAAACGGAAGCTGGTCATAGTGGCCCATGCCTGTAATCCCAGCATTCCCAAGGTGGGGATAGGAAGACTGTTGTAAATTCAGGGTTAACCTGGGCTACAGAAGTGAATTAAGGGCCAACCTAAGGTACAGAGCAAAACCCTGTTTCCAAAAAACAGCAATAAATAAATAAGAATAAAGGGAAAGGGACTTATCAAAATCAAATATGATTTAAAACATATAAAATGGGTCTAGTATGATGTCATCTCACTGTGGCCCAAATTCCACCGGCATCAGCAGCCTGGGTCCATAAAAGCCTCTCCCAGAGGCACCAAATATGGAGATTCTCCACAAATGTCAAACCCAAAGTTTTCATTCTCAGTGACTCAAAGTCAGAAGAAAAGGGAAATGCCCACAGACTGTAAAGGGAGCAGAAGGCTGTGAGCGAAAGGTGCCAGGGAGCCAATGGTGAAGCAGCCTTCGGCTGCAGCAAGGGCAGGGAGGAGAGGTCTAAATAGGCAGGGTGGGGATGAAGTCAACAGCTTAGGCCCCTGCCAGGCAGAGATCAACAGCTGAGATCCCTGCTGCAAACTGAGATTCCCCTAAGGTCACTGCAGCCACAGAACAGCAAGGGAAGGGTGCTCATGGATGCACTGAGCTATCTTGGGAGAGTCATGAGTCACTAAAGAGTTCCCCAGAACCGAAATTTAGGGCCAGCAAGATGGCTCAGTGGGTAGAGGTGCATGCTGCTAAGCCAGAGAAACTTAGTTATCACTCTGCTCTTGGGAAATGCCTCCCTTCATAAGAAAGACTAGGAAGCTAAAAGGCCACTTTTACAGAGCTGTGAAGATGATGTCTCTGTTAGTAAAAGGATTGTCACCAAAGCATGAGTATCTGAGGTCAGGCCCCCAGCACAGAGGTAAAAAGGCAAATACAGCTATGTGCACCAGTAATACTAGCAGTGGGGACACAGAGATGCAGGAGGAGCCCTGAGACATGCTACCTGGAGGGTCTAGATGAATCAGTAAGCTCCAGGCTTAGAGAGTGCTTGGGGAAGACAGCTGGTATTGATCTCTGGCCTTCATATGCACACCTGTGCATGGACATGCACACACACACATACACACACACACACACACACAACCACTCTTATCAGCTTTGCAGATTTTTTTCTTCTATTATGAAAAAGTCATAGAGAATCAAAAATAGAGAGATTCATAAAGAAAGCGGTTAGGCCAGGCATGTGGCACATGTCTTCAATCCTAGAACTCAGAATCAAGGGGCAGAGGTGTATAGATTGCTCTCAGTTCAAGACCAGCCTTTTCTATATAGGAGGTTACAGGAGAGCTAAGACTACACAGTAATACCTCATCTCAAAATAAATAAACAAGTAAATATGCCACCTAGGAGATAGGAAAGATGCACATCGGATTTGGAAAGATAATTCAGTGGTTAAGAGGACTTGCTTCAGCGGACCTGTGTTCAGTTCCCATCACTCACAGGATGGCTCACAGGAGCCTGTAACTCCATTTCCAGGAGATACACTTTTTTTTCCTCAAGAAATGCACTTGGAGAGTTGGAGAGATGGATCACAGTTAAAAGCACTTGTTCTTCCAGAAGACCCAGGTTCAATTCCCAGCACCCACACAGTGGCTTGCAACTATCTGTAGCTAGTTCCAGGGGGTCCAAACAACCTCCTCTGGCCTCTGTGAGCTACAGGTATGCAGGTGATGCACATACAGACATGCAGGCAAAACATTCATGTACACAAAGTAAAATAAATAGTACATCAGTCCAGTGATGCATGGCTGCGGTGGAAGGCACTGTGTGACACAGTTCCTGGGCCTGGAGCACAGCTAGCAGGGCATGGGCCTCCACAAGTGTCTATGATTGCTAGGTGTTAGGCTTGTTTGTATAATATTGTCCATGATTTACTTTATGTTTCTCCTTTGGGAAATATTCTCCCTGCCAAGGTTAATGGCTCCATAATAATTAGAAGCAGCAGGAGCCCAGGAGGCAAGGGTGTGTCTAATATCCTTTAAAAATTGGTAAAAAGATGAGACCTTTCGGGCTGTGGGAAAGAACTCTGAAAACATGAGTACAAGAATGTATAATTTCTCAATTATGCAAAATATAAGGGTGCAACACGTATTACATGAGGGGCTTCATGGACCTAAAAGAACAGAGGCAGCTGCACTATGAGCCAGCTTGTCAGAAAGATATTAAGGAAGGAGATAAACATTTAGGGAGTAATGATTTCAGGGCAAGATCCCACCCAGATAGCTTCAGATTCCTGAGTTCAAGGTCAGCCTGGGACAGAGTTTAGGCCCAGGCATGGTGGGAATGGCTATCTCTGGACAGGATCCCACCCAGCTAGCCTATTGTCTGTGCTTACAAAAGAAGGCAAATCTCTGAATTCATTTGCCACATTAAAACAAAACAAAACTATATTTGCTGTCTTTTTCTAAGAATCAAGGGGCTGAGGTCATAAAATGCTGATTCATGGGATAATCAAAAAAGAACCTGGGGTAGAGAATTGAATTGATTTGCAAATAAAAGACTGGGCTTTGCTCTGCAGGAGCTGAGCTGTCTGGAGCTCTCTGGAGAGCTGTCTCAGGCAGATGCGCTTTCAGCTTGTACCCATGATTGACTTTGAGACATTCTTTTGCTCTCCCAAACACCCCTTCCTCAGGACCTCTCCAAGCCAAAGATGGTCCTTGGCATACATCTAATATTTTTAAAAGAAACTAAATGATCTCTGTAGATTATGTTTTACCTAGATGACAGAGAGAAAGAAATCTAAATATGGATGAGAGGGATATACAGATAAATTAACAGAAAGATGATTGATGGAAAGATCAATAGATAGGTGATAGATAGATAGATAGATAGATAGATAGATAGATAGATAGATAGATAGATAGATTGGTTGATTGCTGTCTTAGTCAGGGTTTCTATTCCTGCACAAACATCATGACCAAGAAGCAAGTTGGGGAGGAAAGGGTTTATTGAGCTTACACTTCCATGTTGCAGTTCATCACTAAAGGAAGTCAGGACTGGAACTCAAGCAGGTCAGGAAGCAGGAGCTGATGCAGAGGTCATGGAGGGATGTTTCTTACTGGCTTGCTTCCCCTGGCTTGCTCAGCCTGCTCTCTTATAGAACCCAAGAGCACCAGCCCAAAGGTGGAACCACCCACAAGGTGCCCTCACCACTTGATCACTAATTGAGAAAATGCCCCACAGCTGAATCTCATGGAGGCACTTCCCCAACTGAAGCTCCTTTCTCTGTGATAACTCCAGCCTGTGTCAAGTTAATACCCAAAACTAACCAGTACAATTGCCATACAGTTAGTCTTTTAATTTTTTTTATTTATTTCATTGAGCATGATGATGCACAATTTTAATCCCAGCACTTGGGAAACAGAGATTGGTGGATCTCTCTGAGTTTGAGGCCAGCCTGGTCTACACAGTGAGTATCAGGACAGTCGGGGCTGTGTAGAAAAATACTATATTAAAAAAAATCTATTTATGCCTGGCAGTTTCACCTACATATATGTCTGTGCACCATGAGTGTGCAGTGCCTGGGGAGACCAGAAGAGGTTGTCAGATCCCTTGGGACTGGAGATGCAGACCATTGTGAACCGCCATGTGGGTGCTGTGATTAAACCCCAGTCCTCTGGAAAAGCAACCAGTGTTTTGAACTATTGACTCATCTTTGCAGCCCCCAATATACAGTATTTTAAGTTAGTGAAAGTAAGAACTTGGATCTCAACTCTCAGTAGGCAGAGAGGCAGGTAGATCTCTGAGTTCAAGGCTAGAAGGAGTCTACAGAGGGAGTTCTAGGACTGCCAACGCTACACAGAGAGACTCTGTCTCAAAAAAACAAGAAACAAACAAAAAGCAAGCACTAGGCTCCCAGCATGAGAGGACGAGAGGACGCAGATATTTCTCACTGTCTACAGAGATCCTGGTGAAGGGGGCAGTGACTGGCTCAATAGGTCATGCCCTGTTAATGAAGGGTGTAGTTGCAATGGCAACTGGAACATTTAGCTTCCTGGACAGACCCAAAACACAAGGAAGCATTTCTGGGAAGCAGGAAATGGTTGCTCCACAGTGGCTTTGCCCGCTTTGGTGGGAGGTCCTGCAGCCAGCCTGGCTGGATGTAGAGCTCACCCTTGAGTGTGCCTAGAAGATGCTTTCTTGTGTTTCCAGGGAAGCTTAACTGAGCAGGAAAGAGCATCCCTGAGTGTGGGTAGCAGCATCCCTTGGTCTAGAGTCTGAGATGGGATAAAACTGGAATGAGGAAGGGGCCAGCAAGACGGCTTATCAGGAAAAGGCACTTTCTGCCGAGCCTGAGGAACTGAATTCAATACTTGGGAACAACACTTTGGAAAAGAGGACAGACTCTTCTGAAGGAGCATCATACACACACACACACACGCACACGTACACGCTCACGCACATGCGCGCATACACACACACATGCATGCATACGCGCGCGCGCATGCACATGCACACACACACATAAAACACACATATACAAACACACATATACATATGAACACACATATATACACATACATGCACTCAAACACACATAAATAGATGTACACATATGTACACAGACACATACAGACTCATGCACATACACACAGAGAGACACATGCAGACTCATACATGTAGAGAGATACAGACACATATACACAGAGATACACACAAATAGACACATGCATACGCACAGAAAGACACAGACTCAAACACATAGAGAGAGACACACATACACACATGGATAGACACACAGAGACACATGACTCACACGCATACAGACTCACACAGGTGCAATCAGCAATCAGTAAATGTTTTGTTTTTAATTTAGAGGAGAAGGAGAGCGTGAAGCCCACACCAGTATCTGTGGCTTTCCTCTCCCACTTGGAGACACACTCGCCAGCTGCGCCCTTCCCCACCATGGTGAAGCACACCCTCAAACCGTGGACAACAAATCCTTCCCTTGCTTTTGTTTATCCCGAGGAATGAGAACAACCTGGAACTCATGCTCACAGCTCGGGGACTCTGAGCAAGAACATGTTAAGTCAGAAGGCAGAAAGAAGCTCATTTGCCAGAATGGTTTCCACAGTAGCCATCAGCACCTGTCTGCTGAGCATCACGCATTGTTGTGTGACAGCTCCACATAAGTCCCGGCATCTTTACCCCAGACCTAGCTCATCCTTCGCATAAACGAACTTTGACTGTGTCTTTCCATGAAATACTAAAAGCCCAGACATGGGCGGCTGAAGAACTTCCACAGGGCTAGCCTGCTGTCTTCCTGGCTGCCAGCTTCCTGCTGCCTACTTTGCCTGTCTCTGCCCTTTCCACATGAGTTAAACAGTCAGAGCTGCCTTCCCATCTCCGCTGAGATTCCCCAGTGTTCAGAACGCCTGCGATCTGTCAGTGGCCCCCCTATGTGCCAGTCTTGCTGTGTGTTTGGGGATGAAGGCAGTCTTGCCCTCAAGAGTACACACACACACACACACACACACACACACACACACTGTGCCATCCCAGGACCTCTGGTCAACCAGCCTAGCTGGATGACTTTTCCTTGGGTCTTTCATTGGCAGAGACCCCTCCCTGCCTAAAGTGGAGCCTGAAGCCCTCTAGTCCTGCCCTGCTCTCCCTCTCACTCCCTAGAGCAGCCCCCCACCCTCTCCTACCACACCAGGCCAGGGCTCCCTGACTAACCCAACACCAGCCTCCCACACTGACCCAAAACCAGACCACTACCTTGCCTCTCTGCTCCCTCGGCCAAAAGCAGGGCCAGGGACTCCTGCTGCTGACTTGAGACGCTTTCTCATGTCCTCGTGTCCTGATTTTCTCCTTTGCGCTTGGTTTTTTTGTTTCTTCCTCATCTCAGGAATGGAAACTACAGCTTCCTAGAAAAAGAAGAACTGGAGGTAGGCAAGCCGAAACTCTTGTGGCTTCGATTCTCATAATAATTAACATAGGCCTCCCAATTTCTAAAGAGTGGCTGGCAGCTTCTGCAAACAGACAAGCCACACTTTTATGTATTACTGAGTTCTCAAATTCATTGGGCAAGCAGAATTCTCTGCAGTCCGGACTGGGAATTTGACATGTAATTGCAACCCCACCCCCACCCCCAACTTGCCACCCCATTTTAAAAATTGTGTGTGCAGTTCCTGCATAGACCAGAAGAGGGCGTTGATTCTCTCTGAGTTGAAGTTACAGGCAGCTGTGAACCACTGAGAGAACTGCACTATGAGAACTGAACAGCAGAATATGCTCTTAACAACAGAGCCGTCTCTCCACCTCCGCACTCGCAAATCTTCACAAAGTGTTGCTGACACGGTCAGTGTTAACATACATTATCTTTAACTGTACAGTCTGTTAATGAATATTTTATTTAGATTGCCTCTGTGGCCATAAAGGTGAGAAACGGGTGTGTGCTAGCATCCCAGTAGAAGCCAGACAGCATGCTCAGGTGTGTATATGAAGACATTTTAATTAGGAAAGACTTAATAAAAATCAACCAGAGAGGGAAAAACAAAAAACAAAAACCAGGACTAATAACAGCAGTCCTGACCCTTCTAACCAGAACTCAGAATGTGCCGAAGCACGGCTTCACAGCCGGCTTGGGTGGGTCACAATAGGAAGTAGGCCTGAGCAAGGGTGACCTCAGAAATGTTAATAACAGAGGCTGGGGGCAGGGGACAGGACAGGGACTTGCTCATTTGCTCTCCTATTTCTTCGGCACCCAGTGTGACCCCCATCCCCACTCCAAGCAGCACCAACTGGGACGGCTGGCCTGGGTAGAGCCATCAGTCACCTGGGATCTCCCAGGTGAGAAAGATGCTAAAAGGGAACCTTCAAGGCAGAGACATCTCTGTCAAAGATATCTACACCAAAGGCAGGCCACAGCCATCTGGTCTACACGGCTCTCCAGAGGACACCGGAGACCGTGGAGTGTCAAACTTCTCCAAACCCTTCAACCTCTGTCTTCTGACCGTCTCCTCCCGGTCGGTGACCCTACGGACCATTTGTTCAACACGAAAAAGCCCCATGACAGATGGACTTCAATCGTTACCACTTTCAAGATCTTTTTTATTTCACTTTCAGCTTTCCTGGAATTTTTTTTAAAGCCGCTTTTCCATCTGAAATCTATTTTGGGATTATTTTCTGTAAATTTCTCCAATAAAGGTCTCTTTGAGGTTCTTTACTTTGGTCAAGAGAGCTTTCTTCTGGTGCCAGGGTTCATCGGATAGATAGCTCACTGAACGCCAACAGAGTGGAGCGTGTCAGAAACAGAGCCAATTTAGTATGTCTTTTTATATCCCTCACACTTGTTCATGAAGTATCTTCAGGCTGGATTTTGAGCTCTGCAGCAAGAGATGACACAGAAAGGCACCCAGAGCATTGGTCTTTACAATATGCCCTCACACAGCCACAGATTAATTATGGTTTGTGAGATATATATTAAAGGAAGCTCAGGACCTCATATAGGTTGCTACAAAGATGGGCCAGGCAGCCCCGGTGGGACTTGCATGTAGTAGCAGGCAGAGGCACACACCTCTGACCATAACACCTTGTGACAAGATTGATGGAGACCAGAGGAGGGGCAGGACCAGCTAGGACTGGAGGACTTTGGATAAGAGATGTTGATGAACTACATGTCACACAAAGTTGAAGAACCAGGGTGGACACGTAGAGGACATCTTCTCAGCAGGAGGGTTGAGGTTTCAAGACCACTCAGGGCCACAGAGTGATTTCAAGGCCAATCCTAGGCTACATAGTGAGTTCTTGTAGTGTTCCAAGCAATTTGACTAAAGAGGCAAGCCCTACCTTAGGTGTGGTCAGCACTGCCCCAAGAGTTCGGGTCCCTGTGTCTCACTCTGCCTCCTGACTGTGGATGTGGTGTGACTGTTCACCCTCTCTGGCCACACTTGAGCCACAGTGAGCCAAACCCTCTCAAACCATAAGCGGACGGACATAAGCCTTTCCCTCCACTCCTCGGTTGCTTTTGTCAGATACTCTGCCACTGTCATGAGAAGAAGAGCAGCTAGCACTGACCACAGGACACACAGCAACACCACACACTCCTGTAGAGGGACATAGAAAAAATACACAGGGATATACAGGAGCCTCAGTGTGTAAAGACACCTGTCGCTAAGACTGAGGACTGAGAGTCCGAGCCCCAGGACCCACATGGTGGAAGGAGAGAACTGAATCTCAACAACTGGGCGCTGGCCTAAACACACTGTGGCATGCACATCTCCCCTGCTACATAAATAAATAAAAGTGATAACTTTTAACTCACAGATACACAGAGCATACATACAGAGGCAGAAAGCATATGAGAATTCAAGAAAGCATATGAAAATTCAGCACGCACAAACACAACACACACACACACACAAATATACTCAACTAGGTGTAATAGTGAATGCCTATAATTCCAGCATTGGGAAGATTGAGACAGGGAGATCTTGGGTTCAAGACCAGCCTGGACTACACAAGATACTGGCTCAAAAACTAATAAGCTAGGAGTACTCATACACTTTGTCATGGTTTGTATATGCTCAGTCCAGAGAGAGGCACTATTAGAGGATGTGGCCTTGTTGGAGTAGGTGTGTCACTGTGGGTGTGGACTTTAAGACCCTCATTCTAGCTGCCTGGAAGTCAGTATTCTGCTAGCAGTCTTCAGATGAAGATGTAGAACTCTCAGCTGCTCCTGCACCATGCCTGCCTGGGTGCTGCCATGTTCCTGCCACCTTGATGACAGTGGACTGAACCTCTGAACCTGTAAGCCAGCCCCAATTAAATGTTGTCCTTATGAGACTTGCCTTGGTCATGGTGTCTGTTCACAGCAGTAAAACCTTAACAAAAACACACTTTTAATTCTGTCACCTCGAGGTCAGAGGCAGGTGGATCTCTGTGAGTTTGAAGTTGGTCTGGTCTATGTATTAAGTTCCAGGACAGTCAGGGCCACATAGTGAGATTTTGTCTCAAATCTTAAATAACAATAGCAATGATAATAGTTATAATTATAACAAGGACCTCTGTTTGCTGAGAGATTGCCACTGTTTGCTATCTATTATCTCATTCAGTGCAGACAATCACCTTGAAACAGGTTTTTTTTTTTTCTAAATGAGTACACTGTAGCTGTCTTCAGACACCCCAGAAGAGGGCATCTGATCCCATTACAGACAGTTGTGAGCCACCATGTGGTTGCTAGGAATTGAACTCAGGACCTCTAGAAGAGAAATCAGTGCTCTTAACTGCTGAGCCCCTGATAAGCACCTTGAAAGAAGGACCAGTTATCCCCATTTTGCACAGGAGAAAGCTATACTGTTGAGGGAGCAACTGACCACACCCGAATAAGAGCCAACAGCCAGCAAAGCAGGAGTCCAGTGCTGACCCCGTACCCTTCGCACCCCACACCACTAGTCAGTTCACTCACAAATTCTATGGCAGAACAAGGACCACGAATATGGACAAGCAGCCCTCCCACCCCTAACCTTTCTGTAAGCACTCTGAATTCAGGGTTGTGTCACTCAGTTATAGGTCATTATAACAACAGAAAGCAGCTTATAATGTTGGAATCACAGTGAACCACGCTGTCATCATTGTCAGGAGCCTGCCGACACTTCATTGTGCATTTCCTTTCAGGTCCATCCTGCAGGTTCACTCCCACAGAAGTTTCAGTGTGACCGTATGTGGTGAGGTAGAGAGGGCTGTTGTGGGGTGGGGGTGGGGGGTTCATCCAGGCATAAAGGCATAAACCCGTGAGACATGGCCACAGAGCGGCTGAGGACCTTTTGGGATCCCTAGAGAAGAGAGTACAGCATATTAATGACCTCATGTTCCACTAATGCTGTTGGCAAGGATACACAATGATCGATGGCACTGTAAAAAGCCCACGAATAGATTCATGGTCAGTTGATTGACAAGCAAGACTACGAGGCACTTAGATGGAGAAGCAACAATTTCCGTGGCTGGAGAGACTGCACAGTCGGTAAGGTGCTTGCTGCGTGAATGTGAGGCCTAAATTTGATCCTCAATAGGCACATAAAAAAATAAAAATTAAAAAATCAAAAAGAAACAGGCAGAATGGTACACTCTTGGAATCTCATTGTCAAGGAGGATCCGTGGATTATTTGTTTGTTTTTTGTTTTTTGTTTTTTGGGGTTTTTTTGTTTGTTTTTGTTTTTGTTTTTCGAGACAGGGTTTCTCTGTGTAGCCCTAGCTGTCCTGGAACTCACTCCATAGACCAGGCTGGCCTCAAACTCAGAAATCCGCCTGCCTCTGCCTCCCAAGTGCTGGGATTAAAGGCGTGCGCCACCACCGCCCAGCAGGATCCCTGTTTTGAGACAAGGTTTCACTGTGTCCCCCTGGATAGCCTGGAACTCACTAGTCAACCAGGCTGGCCTGAAACTGCCTCTGCCTCCTGGTTAGTTTTTATTATCAACGTGACATAACTAAGAGTCACCGTGAAGGACAAGTCTCACTTGAGGATTGCTCAGAACAGATTGGCTCGTGGCTCTGTCTTCGGGGGTGGTCATGATTGTCAATTGGTACAAGAGTGCCCGCCCTGGGCAGACGGTTCTGAATTGTGCAAGCAGCCAGCTGAGCATGTAAGCAACGGGTCCTCCCGTGGTTTCTGCTTCGGTTCCTGCCCCGGCAACCCTCCGTGAGAGCCTGAAAATGTAAGCGGAGTTAAGCCTTTTCCTCCTCAAATTGGTTCCGGTCATGGCATTTATCACAGCAACCAGAGAGCATGCTACACACACACTGGAGCTTGATCCACTGGCAACCCCACTAACCCTCCTCACAGCAGGGAGAATCAGGCCTTGTTCTCCCGGTAAACGGTGTTCAGACAGAAAGACAAAGACGTGGCAGAGACAGCAAGCTTGAGAAGCCACCACAGGCCCTGCCCTTGGCTGCACCATGCCTTCTAGAGCATTCTTGTTTACAAGGTTGCTAGCCTTCCCCTTTCCCTGCTATCTCCAGAGATTCGTGTTCTCAGCCTGTGAGAGATCTCCAACAGTCACGTTTAATCACCAGACGCTGCCCTGCCAGACACAACAGCATGCGTTCCGTCAGCCTCGTCACTGGGTGTATTTTAGGTAGAAGTAACAGTTCCCGTTTCCGCTTCTACTTGGAAAGCAGACTGTCCGTTCAGAGAGAGAAAGTGAAGAAAGAGAGAACCTGAGTACATTTGGGTATCAAATGATGGTGGGTGGGGGCGGGCCGCTAGGTAATAGCTTCTGGGTTTCAGAATAAAGGATGCACAGAGAGAAGGCTCCTGCGGAAGCTGGAGGCTCACTCCCAGCATCGCTTGGTAGAGGCGGAATAAGTCACTAGAAGGATTACTGGCAATGTTCCCTGGGTGCAGCATGCTGTCTGTTCTGTAGTTTATGGCCAGCTGTGTCACCAAGCAACGGGCTACCACTTCCTGCTGGATGGTCACTAACGTGACGTCATTTTTATTTTTTCTAGATTCCTCCCTCGTGGTTAGCTGCAGTTATGCTCAGCCTGTCTCAGAGACAGAAAAGGGGGCATGGGGAGAGAAGGAGAGAAGGTCGGGAGAATAAAAGGGAGTTGGATGAGAAGGGGGGAGGGGAGAGAAGGAGGAGAAGGAGAGGAAGGAGGGGCAGCTTCTATAAATGAGTGCCAGGAGTCTGGCTTCTCAAACTTGGCTTCTGCCTCCATGCCTGACCAGAGGGCTGTGCTCGAGCTGCTGCTGCCAACATACACCTTCCTGTCCCAGGCCTGGGGCCAGCTGTGACCGCAAGTCCCCAGGGAGTCCATTCCCTCAAGTGGATATTTAGGCTGTAGGTCAAGGTGCCTGCTAAAATGTTACAAATAAATCATGCAGTTAACAATCTGCACATGACCCGGCATAGTGGCACACACGTTTAATCCCAGCACTCAAGAGGCAAAGGCAGGAGGGAATCTCTGTGAGTTCGAGGCCAGCCTGGTCTACAGAGTAAGTTCCTGGACAGCCAGGGCTACACAGAGGGAAAGAAAGAAAGGAAGAAAGAAGAAAAGAAAGGAGGAGAGAGAGAGAGAGAGGAGGAGGAGGAGGGGGAAGAGGAGGGAAGGAGAAAGGAGGGAAGGAAGGAAAGAAGGAAAAGAAGATGGAGAAGAGGAAAGGAAGAGGGAAGGGAAGGGGAGGGGAGGGGAGAGGAGGGGAGGGGAGGGGAGGGAAAGGAAATCTTCAGGTGCAGAGGCTGGAGAGATGGCTCAGTGGTTAAGAGCGCATACTGTTTTACAAGGACCCCTGCTCAGTCCCTGGCACCCTTATCCCCTGGCTGCCAACAGAGCCTTGGCGGGACCTCTGTTCCCTCAGAGCCCATCACGGCCAGGACTGTTTTGTTTACAGATATCATAAACCCACCTAGAACACACATACGGAAATGAGGACACACTTTAGAGGAATGCTAAAACCACCAATACCTTCATCAGAAACCATCCAAGGATACTGCTGAGGCCTGGGGACAACGGGAACCAAGCAAAAGAGCCCTGCCCTGGGGCCTCTCTTGTGTCCTACGGCTGTTTTCTCCTCCCGCCACACAGCCTTCACTCAGGGATAAAGATAAAACCACTGACTTGGCCCAGATTTCCGTATCTCTGAGAAAGGCCTCCCTTCCAGGGTCTCAATTCAAAAGGACATGAAATACCAGGAAGACCTGAAATTGGTTTGACAATTATCCCAGGAGAGCCTGGCAGCTGGGGGATACCCGAGACTAAAAGCAATAACTGGTCCGGAGCATTGGGAGGGGCTGGGAGGCTGGAATCCTGACAGTGGCCGAAAGCAGCCAGTGTATATATGGGAAGAAAGGGGACAAAGGAGGCAAAACCCTGGGAGAAAGCAAATGTAAAGACTAAAAATGAGGGGCGGTGGGAGGCAGACGAAGTGACCAAACCAAGATGGAAACCAGACATCCAGAAACACAGAAGCCAGGAAGACTGGCGCCTGAGGGAGGAGACCCAGGGAGACATGCAAAGGAAGTCCTCAGCTCTATTCAAATGGCATCCCAGCGAGGGACAGGTAAATGCAGCCAGGGTGAGCAGGTGAGTGAGAGGTGAGGTAGGGACAGGAAACCTTCTCCCCACTGTGGAACCGTGACGTGATGCCAAGGCCTTTACACATAGCCCTCCCTCTAGTCGATCAAACCAAGTCAAATGCTCATGTGCACAAATACACAAATGCAAGAAACAGTTTCTACGAACAACAGCTAGTTCTTATTATCAAGATTCACAATGCTCTGACCCAAGGTCACATTCTCTTCTGTTACTGGGACACTCTTGGCCTGAGTCCTGGAACTCTGACTGGGGCTGGTGAGGGAATGCGGAGAGGACAGATGCACAGACACACAGACACACATTCAGAAAGACTGCAGTCAGGTTGAGGTGTGCTCACTCTGGTGGAGTGGCCCATCCTGTTGAAACCCAGAATTTCAGAGCGTTTCTTATGCACAGCATGGTGGGGGATGGATTAACTAGTCTTGCCAGGAGGTCTCTCTCTGTAGGAGCACAGTCTTAGGCCAAGTACCTGCTGCTGTGACTTTCCTGCCAAGGCAGACCTGGAGTTATGAGCTAAACTAAATCCTTTCTCCCCTACGTTGCTTTGGTTATGGTGTTTTATCGCTGGAATAGAAGAGGAAATTAAAGGTCTCTCCATGAAATCGAAGCTTGGTGATTTGGCTAGTCTAATACTTAGCTAGCTTGTCCTGGGATCCACCTACCTCCACCTCCCTAGTGCTGGGATTGCAGTGGGCTGCCATGCCCGTCCTGGTTCCACCTGGGTGCTAGGGATTCAAAATCCAATCCCAACAGACAAGGCAAGCATTTTATGCACTGAGCTATCTCCCCTTTCCCATTCTCTCTACTACCTCCCTCCCTGTGGTGCACAGAGCAGAGAGAACATGAGGCTATAAGTAGTCCATCGGGCAACAAAGGAAGTCCTACCCACAGACCCAGGGTCTTCTCCTATCTAGAGCCACCCACCTCCATGCCACAGGACCCCGCTATCTCTGAGGGAAGCAATGCCCGCTGAGCTCTGTTTTCAGGCCCAAGCATTTGTTTTGAGCCAAACAGTCATTCCACACAACCACAAAGTGCAGTCTGCTATCCTCTGTCCTGCCTCCATGGAGTCTAAACTGTCCCCTCCCTGTGCCTCATAGAGCACAGAAACTTCAGGGTAGCAATGAGGTCAGGAAATGACAGGGTACCTTAGAGAAGCAGTGCGAGACTCGGAAAGACTATTCTGGGCCGGCTTTATTTAGTGTGTCTCACTGCCAACCACTCATTACCTGGCAGCCTATGATGTCACCGCTGATGGGCCAGCACCGTAGGAGAGCCGTGGTCCAGCCCTGTGGCCTCAGGAAAGGGAACTAGGTACATGGGACAAAACCTCCTGTGTTCTAATTTTGTCTTATAACTAAATTGTCCTGTATTCAGCCACATCCTCTGCCTGGTAGCTTTATCCGTCATGGCTGGAGGTGACTGTGTGGCTGACACTCACCTGACTGTCACAGAGCCTGTCCTTTATCACCTTCTCCTGTAGAAGACACTATTTTTTCCCCCCTGCCCATCCACGCCTTGTTTTTTTAGGACATGGAAATAGACTTTCAATTTGCCCCCACTTCAAAAATATCTGGTTTACAGAAACAGTCTCTCTGAATTAAAAACTGCTCACCTTGGCCATTAACTCAAAGGTAACTATCTACTCTCTCTTTATCTCTTCCTCTCTTCCCATTTCATCCTCCAGCCCTCCCCATCTCCCCTTCCATTCTGTCAGATAGCTGGTTAAATATTAGCCGGTTTGGCGGTCAATGAAGATGAACTACCTCCCTCGCAGCCAGCAGCTTGTAAAGTCAGGAGAAAATACTAAAGCTCTCTTCTGGTCACTGGTCTAAAAGATGAAATCTGAGTCCTTTCTCTGGTCACAGTTGGAGAGGTGGCATTTTGAATGGCACGGGAGGCTATGAGATTACTATGCAGCTGGGAGTTTCTGATAAAGACCACAGACACACCCCCGCCCCCTTCCAGAAGAACCCACCACAATGGGCAAGTCCATCACCTGGTCAGGAAAACATCCCTAAGGAACGCAGTCTGTGCAAGGGACATAAGAAAATAGCATGAAGCTTAGCAGAAGGTTTAGGTTGACCAGATGTCCCATTGACCTTTGTCTGTCATAGACTGAGGAGTGCTCTACTTTATACTATAAGATATTGTGCACCTCCCGGCCTGTGCTCTGTGTGTTTCCTCTGAATCCCTTCTAAAACACCACAGTCATAGGGAACTCAGGGGAGGCCACAGTAAGACCCCAGTAACAATCTCTCTTCTGTAACTCCTATCCTTCAGGGAATCAATCCCTCTTCCTTCCATGGTCTGAACCACACGGTGATAAAAGACTCACCCTGAACAAAACTGTAAGGCGTTCTTGGGCTAGCACAGTGGGTCTCACCCTGCCTAACTCTCCGGCCCTTTAATACAGTTCTTCATGTTTTTGTGTCCCCCGACCATAAAAATATTTTCATTGCTACCTCATGGTGGTAATTTTGCTGTAATGTATATATTTTTTGGAGATAGAGGTTTGCCAAGGGAGTCTGGACCCACAGGTTAAGAACCACTGGGCTAGAGGATGACCCAGTACTTAAGAGCACAAGTATGCTCCTGCAGAGGACTTGAGTTCAAGTCCCAGCTCTTTCTTATGTCAGGAAGCTCACACTGTCTGTCACTCTAGCTTCAGGGAATCTGAAGTGCTCTTCTGACCTCCACCGGGTGCTATACAAAGGTGCACACACATATATACATAATTAAAAATAAAGATAGGCATTTACGGGTATATTCCAAACATGTGATATGTATTGTCTGTTTGAGACAGGGACTTTCTCTTTTACAGCCCAGGCCTTGAACTCTTGATCCTCCTGCCTCTGTGTCCCAAATGCCGAGCTCTCAGGAATGCACCACCATCCCTGGCTCCTCCCTGTGTTTTTCTCTGTATCATCAACACAAGGTTCTCTGTCCATCTTTCCTTATTCTTTTGCTTCTTAAGCCACCTAGTAGAATGTTCATCCTTTCTACATATAACAATTACATTATTTAGTACTAAAATATAATATACTCGTTCCATATATGAGAGAGTTTAGCTGGGGCTGCAGTTCAATGGTAGCATGCTGGCCTGCTGTGTTTTAGGTTCAGTCACTAGCACTGAAAAACAAATGTGGTATGGTGTGTTGCCCAGTATTAAGGGGTGTCACCCAGTGGTAAGGGGCGTCACTCAGTGATAAAAGGTGTCATTTAGTGGTAAGGGCTGCTATACAGTGGCGTGGGGATCGCATCCAGGGGTAAGGGGTGCTATCCAGTGGTACAGGGCATTGCCCAATGGTAAAGGGTGTCGCCCCATGGTAAGGGGCCAGTGCCATCCAGACCATTCCTCGACTGAGATTCCAGTCCCGGATGACTCCAGGCTGTGTCTAGTCCCCAGTGACAGCCAAGTCCACTAGTTACCCAGGCAGACGCGTACTGTCAATGTGACCTCTCTATACGTGAGGCCACTAAGACCCAGAGGTCAGTAACATGGCCAGAGTCACACAGCTAGAAAAGGCTGGACTCAGGGGCTGGAGAGATGGCTCAGCAGTTAAGAACACTGACTGCTCTCCTGAAGGACCTGAGTTCAAATCCCAGCAACCATATGGTGGCTCACAACCATCTGTAATGAGACTTGATGCCCTCTTCTGGTGTGTCTGAAGACAATGTACTTACATATAATAATAGATAAATAAATCTAAAAAGGAGAAGGAGGAAAAGGAAAAGGAGGAGGAGGAGAAGGCTGGACTCAAACCCCAACTTAGCATATTAGTCACACCCTGACCAAGGCAACCTACAGAAGAAAGGTTTTGTTTTGATATAATAGTCCCATCACGATTCATGATTCAGGCAGTATGACAGCAAGCAACAGGTCTGTTGCCTGGAGCAGCAGCTGAGAGCTCCCATCTCAAAACACAAGGAAGCAGAGCCCTAACATGAAATGACTTAAGTCTTTCAAAACCCCAAATGCCCAAGACTTGAGGGGATGCTGTGCCATTCACATGACCATACCTAGGGAGGGAGTCGGATCCTTTTAAAAAAAAGATGCATAAAGGTAAATACTGACTGTCCAGTTGGGCATGTCTGTGAGACATTTTATAGGTTAGATTAATCAAGGTAGGAAGCCCCTCCCTGACTGTGGGCAACGCCGTGTCGTTGGCTGAGGTCCTAGAGGGCACCAGCCGGGCACCAGCGTTCATCTCTCTGCTTGTCTGCAGACCCGCTGGGACCAGCTGCCTCACGCCCCTGTGGCCATGGCTTCCTCTCCATGTTGTACTGTGTGTGTCCTCAAACTGTAATAAACTTGTCCTCCTTAGAGGTGCTTCTTCTCAGGCTGATGCACCATGTGACTAGGTGTTCTTCCTGTGAGGTCACCTAGGCCTAAGGTCTAACAGGATTCTGTGACTTCTAGAGACAATGCTACTCTCTAGGAGGAGGCCAGTCATGGTTTGCATGACAACAGAGAACAGGTGAAGACATGAAAAGGCCTTTCAGACTGGTTCTTCAAGGCACATTAACTAAAAGGGGCAGTAACAGCCACCTAAACATATCCTCATACCTGAGGTTCCCACACTCAGAGCTCATGACAAGGTAAATCCCCAAGCCAAATCCCAAGACATTCTGAGTTAGAGAGCCTTGGGAGTCTGTGTTTCCAGAAAGATCTACGGGAGGTCTCTCTGGGGAAGTCTAACCACCCTCTCAGTTAGGGTTTTCTGTTGCTGTGATGAGCACCATGGCCAAAAGCAACGTGGGGATGAAAGGGTCAAGTTCATCTTACAGTGTCAACGTGGGGATGAAAGGGTCAAGTTCATCTTACAGTGTCAACGTGGGGATGAAAGGGTCAAGTTCATCTTACAGTGTCAACGTGGAGATGAAAGGGTCAAGTTCATCTTACAGTGTCAACGTGGGGATGAAAGGGTCAAGTTCATCTTACAGTGTGTCATTCAGGGCAGTCACGGCAGGAACTCAAGGCAGGAACCCAGAAGCAGGAACTCATCAGGCTTAGAAGCAAGTATCTTTCTGCACTGAGCCCTCTCAGCAGTCCTGGTTTATCTCATTTAATCCACCTGGGAATCCCAATGCCTCGGTGTAATTCCTACCCTGCACTGGACAGAGAGACTCCAAGTGGCAACTATATGCCCCTGCAAGGCTTTGATCTGTGATTGTCACAGGTTATTCTCAGCCCCCAAATTCCTGTAAGTCACAAGTCTTACTAAGAACGCCAATATAGCATTCCAGCGCAGCATACACAATGGATGGCCCAGCACATCAGCGACAGCACCTGGGCCTTGATGTTAAGGAAGGACAGCCAAACTGAGCATTAACTGTTCTCCACAATTCTTATTTACTCTGCACATTCCTGCGGGGGAGGGCTACTGCTCCTCACTAATTTTTTAAAAGATTTATTTTACTTTATTTTTAAAGATGTATTTATACATATGAGCACCCTAGTACACCTGTGTGCCCGAAGAAGGCATCAGATTCCATTATAGATGGTGTGAGCCATTCCGCAGTTACTGGAATTGAACTCAGGACCTCTGAAAGAGCAACCAGTGCTCTTAACTGCTGAGCCATCTCTCCAGCCCCCTGATTTTATTTTTTTTCAGTATTTATTTTTGTCTATATATTTATGTCTGCCTAAGTTTGTGTGTGTGATTCATACATGCAGGTGCTCACAGAAGGCAGAAGAAGGCACCAGGTCTCCTGGAACTAGAGTTACAGGCGGCTGTGAGCAGCCTGATGTAGATGCTGAGAACTGAGCCCAGGCCCTCTGTGTGAGTTGTGAGCACTCACAATGGGTTAACCATCTCTCCAGGCCCAATTTATTGTGCTCTTAAATATCTGTACACACACATGTATGTGGTAAGGGAGTGGTATACACACACGAGTTCAGGAGCCTGTGAAAACCAGAATTGAGCTTCAGGTCCCCAGAGCTGGAGTTACAGGTGGTTATGAGCTGCCCAACCTGGGTACTCGAACCTTGCTCTTCTGCAAGAGTAGCAAATGTTCTTAACTGCTGAGGCGGGCGTCTCTCCAGCCTGCTGTTCTTCGTTATTACCAGACTGTGGCAGCACTTGCAGCTGGATCTGAATAAAGGGCTCTCAGACGTAGAGACAAAACAAACTTCTCATACGTGGACGACAGGAAGCTTGTGTGTGAAGGTTCACAGCAGTGCTGTTTGTAACAAATAAAAACCAGGAGCCACCATCGTCCTTGGAGGGGAGGACGGACGAGCATTTGCGGTGTGTCCATTCAGCTCAGTAACGCTTGGGGCAGTAAACTACAGGAACAGGGCCAAAACACAAGAGTCCACGGAGTGATTTTTAAGTCTACGTAACAAGGAAGCTGGAACATGGTCATTCATGCCTGTAATCCCAGCCCCTGGGAAGCTGAGACAGGAGGATTGCAATGGATTTGAGGCTAGCCTGGGCTACAGTGTGAGACCCTGTTTCAAAAGAGAAAAGAGAGCAGCATCTCAGAGTTTGTACTCATCTGGAAGACAGTTTGGTTTCCAGCAGTCACGTCAGGCAGTTCAGGAGTGCCCGTAACTCCAGCTCCAGGAGATCAAACGCCCCCTTCTGGACTCCGGGGGCATCTGCACTTACATGTGCCGGGCACACACCTCTCCCCAGAAACACATAAAGAAAAATTAAAAAAAAAAAAAGTAGCGTGGCAGTGGTCGCACACAGCTCTAATCCCAGCACTCTGGAGGCAGAGGCAAGCGGATCTCTGAGTTCCAGGCCAGCCTGGTCAACAGAGGGAGTTCCAGGACAGCCAGGGCTACACGGAGAAACCCTGTGTCAAAGAAATCATAATAATAACAATAATAAATTAAAAGACCAAAAAAATAAAAGCAGTTAAGTGGTGGGGGCACACATGTTTAATCCTAGGAGTCAAGAGGCAGAGGCAAGTGGACCAGACTCTTCTGCAGAACAAGTTCCAGACAGCCAGGGCTACACAGAGAGACTCTGTCTCAAAACAATCACACAAACACATACACACATACACAGAGAGAGACAGAGAGACAGAGACAGACAGACAGACACACACACACACACACACACACAGAGAGAGAGAGAGAGAGAGAACTAAAGTTTAAAAAAAAAACCCTCATTTTAGGAAACCAAAGGAGGGAGCCAGGAAAATGGAAGCGAGACCGCGGGCCATTTCTCCAGGCGATCATAGAATCGGAACGAGCATAGGGCTAAAGCAGCTCTCCCTCCACCAAGCTCTTGGCTTCTCCTTAAGGTTCCTGTGCTCCTGTTGCACTGGAATGGAAGAATGAATGAATGAATGAATGAATGAATGAATGAATACCATTTATTCGAGAATGACAAATGTGCCAGGATTCAATTTAGTTCAACCACAGTCCAGTCCGATTTGATACACCCCGAGTTCCATCTTAAGGAAAACTGAGCTGAGAAATTAATAAATGGACCCTGTGGATGGAGGGATCGAGTTACCCCTCTCCCTGTCTTCATTCAACTGTACACCTCCGGACTGGGGACAGACAGCCTGGAGGGCCTGGGAGCACCTTCTGCCTCTTTTTGGGAAATGGCTGAAATTGAATCCACGGATCCCTGTAAGCAGGTGGCAGGCTGGATGGGAGAGGCCACTGGGAAAGGATCACGGCCAAGTGAGGTGTGACTTCGACAAAAGAGAGAGCTTCAAAAACATGATGCCTCCCTTGCAGAGATGTTCCTGCCTTGTGCCCCGGCAGCTGCTGCGGACTGTGGGGGAGGGGCCATCTGTATTATTATCAACAGTCAAGGCTGATGCTTAAAGAACGAATTCCTCCCCAACAGGCAATGTGCATATTTGAAATCCCAGAAAGTAAGCGAGCGCAAACAACTCTGAACTGAACACATTTTTTACTTAAACATTTTTTATCATATTTTACTTAATTTAGGGGGAGCAGGGGGCGGGATCACACCACCATGCACACATGGAAGTCGGAGGACCACTTCTGGGAGTTTTACCTGCTGAGCACTTTTACCTGCTAAGATGTATTTCTGATCCTGATTTATTTTGGGGGTTGACACATTTACAGGGAAACAATGTGATATAAGGACATTTGCCACACACATTGTGGAAAAATGAACTTTGTCGCCTGGAATTCTTTGCACCAAGAGCTTTTGAAGATGTATTCTATTTTTAATTATCTGTATGTATGGGCAGATGCACATACACAGGTGCCAGAAGATGCCAGAGGCGGCACATGCCCCACCCCACCCCCACTCAGAACTGGAGTTACAGTGCTGGCGAGCTGCGAATGAAACCCAAGACCTTTTCAAGAACAGTATGTGCGATTAACCGCTGAGCCAGCTCTCCAGCCCTAAACTTTTTCAAATAGACCATGGCAGTGACCCAAAGTCACCATATTGTGGAATGGTTCGCTAAAATGTACACAGTAAAGAGAACATGAGTCCTTAGACCAGGCTCTTCCACCACACAGTGAAGGAATGGAGCAGAAGGGTCTAAAGGGTTACAAGTAAGCTTTGATTTTTAACTGTTGTCCGGTTGTGCTCTGAATATTGCCTAGCGAATGGGCGAATCCCCTTCTTTCCCCCTTCTCTCGGGGACTTTGTCCATTCTCAACAAAGTCGCCTGGAGAAAAATGTCCACTAGGTGGCAGCAGTGAGTCGTGGCGCGCTTCGCAACTCTGCAACAGAACCTCCTAAAAGTAAAGGAAACTCCCTGGAAGAGGGTGGGGGACAGCTGAGGTGCCAACGACTGTGGAGGGACCAGAGGCTCCTGGAGTCCCAGCCGGGGGGGCTGTCTTCATAGTTAGGATGTTGAGTAAATGTGACACACAGTGGAGTCATGAGATGCTTCCTGTACCATGCTGGAGAGGAGAGCCCTCTTAGCTCTAAGACCCTGACCAAGCAGCAGGAAAGGATGGGATTACGGCTGAGGGGCAGGCGGGCGGGCAACACAATGTGCTCTCTGCGTGAACTTGGTGGTGCTCTGCTCACTGTCCTCAGGTCTCCCTACGCAGCTCTGAGCTGGGAACGGTGGGGTGGTATCGTCTCCAGCAGGTTGCACGGTTCATTCATTATTCATTCCTAATTCTCTGGAAAGCATGTGCTACGGGAGGGGACAAAGGCTAATAACCATGTGGCAGCCCATGTGCTGGTAAGTTACCTACGTGCCTCCTCTCTCTCTCTCTCTCTCTCTCTCTCTCTCTCTCTCTCTCTCTGTCTCTCTCTCTGTCTCTCTCTCTGTCTCTCTCTCTGTCTCTCTCTCTCTGTCTCTCTCCACCCACCCTCCCTCTCTGTCCTTCTCCCTATGTCTCTCTGTCTCTCTGTGTCTTTCTGTCTCTGACTTTGTCTCTGTCTCTCCCCACTCTCTATCCCCCTCCCTCTGTCTGTCCTTCTTCCTCTTCCTTCTTCTCCCTCCCTCCCCTCCCCCTCCAGGGCCCCTCACTGTGTAGCCCAGGCTGACCTCAAACTCATGACCGTCACACCCTAATGTCCCGAGTGCTAGGATTAGAGATGAGCGCCACTTGAAGCCTTTCTCAAGGGGGGACTGTGTCCTGGGCGAGCCTTCTCGGAGTCTCCCCTCCCTCCTCGCTCTAGGCTGGCACACTAAGTCCATATTGTTCCCAATCATGGTGCCCAGGTGGAGCACACACAATGGGGCAGACGCGGCGCCAAGGTTTCTACGCATCCTCCATTTCATCTCCACAACCCCCATAAAAGAACCACGTGGAGATGACTCGGGCAAAAGGGCAAACCGAGCCTCCCACGCCGTAAGCGGCGGGTCGAGATGGGTCCAACGTTCCGAGTTGTGGCCACTTAATGCTATCTTGTCCCCTTCACGGACGGCCCTTGTCACGCGGGATGAGGAGCTGTACCTGTCGGTCACGGTCACACGGAGGGAGCGCACTGCCAGCCTGTCAGAGGCAGGAACTGCGGCTCTTTGTCTCAAGCCTGAGCGCTGGCAGAAGCCTGGCCAGGGGTGAATGGGTGAATGGAGAATGAGCCTCTCAAAGCTCCCGGGAAGGAGCCCGAAGGAGCCGGCACCATTGTTTTCTCTGGGTCGACACAGCCCATAGCCTCCATTCCCACCCAGGGAGGACAGGCTGGAGTGGAGGACGCAGCCCCTCCCTTGCGGCCCTCGTACTGTGGAACTTAGCCGCGGTCCTGTACAAGTCCTTTGAGAATGAAGAGACACTGCCGGAAAGCCAGTCCACCTCGGCGCCTCACGGCTTTCTGCAGCGTTAAAGCCCTGAGGAGTTTATTGTGGAGTTTCTGATAAGCCTTGACCATTGGACTTAGCAGGTTGCCAGCCTTATGTTTATCAGTATGGTTTAGGCACAATTACTTAATGACCCAGAATGCATCTGCTGCTTACTCTCCACGTTAGATGCAATTTAAAAGTTCAAGAATAATAATATTCTGGTTGTGGATAGATTTAAATAGTGTGTGAGTGTGTGTGTGTGTGCGCGTGTGCACGCGCGTGTGCGTGTGCATGTGTGTGTGTGTGTCTGGACTTTGTATGTGTATGTGTGTATTTTTGTGTATCTGTGTGCTGTGTATCGTGTATGCACATTTGTGCATATGTATGTGTGTGCTTGTATGTACCTGTGTGCGTACGGATGTATGTGTCCATGTGTGTGTGTGTATGTGTGCATGTCTGCATGTATGTGTTTGTATCTCTGTGTGTATGCATGTTCATGTGTGTGTGTGTCTGTGTATGTGCATGTATGGTTTTTGTGTATGTGTGTGCAAATATGTGTGCATGTGTGCCTGTGTATGTATGTATGCATGTGTGTGTTTGTGTATGTGCATGTTCATGTGTGCAAGTCTGTATGTGTCTATGTGTGTATGTATGCTCTCTGTGTATGTGTGTGCACATATATGTGCATGAGTGCCTGTGTGTGTCTGTCTATGTGTATGTGTGTATGTTTGTGTGACTGTGTGTTGTGCATCATGTGTGCACATTTGTGTATATGTGTGCCTGTGAAGGCTAGCATGGAACTTGGCCAGAGGAAGTAGATCTCCATGGCCGTGACTCTGGGAATTATTCCTGGTTCCAAGCTCCTTCCTTCTTCTTTGCTTCCTGTCTGTCACAGGGCGAGTCCACACGCTCCCCATGCCACAATGTTCTGCCATCAGTCTCCAGGATTGATGGAGCCAGGGACCAGTGAGACAGTGGGCTGAGACAGCCCTCCCCTGCTTCCGTTGCTTGTGATGGACACTTTGTCACAGCAATGCACAAGTGACTGACGCAGACGTGAAAGGGAGCCAGCCATTCAGGAGGCACCTGACACCCGAGAACCTCAGAAAGTGGTAGCAACCCCTGAGAGGCAGTAAATGACTTTCACTCAAGAGACTTTCTGAGACGGAAGGCTCTCTTGGTTCCTTTTCTGTCAAGAATCAACTCCAGGAAGAAAGGGCTTGTTGGGCTCATGGTTTGAGGAGATACGGCCAGTCATGGAGAGGAAGGCATGGTGCTACCCAGCTGAGCGTGTGGCCAGAACTCTCCATGTTCTGGCAGAAGAGGAAGCAGAGTTGAGCCATAAACCCATGAGATGCACTCCCAGTGACCCTTCATCCTTGCTTTTTGCCTGCCTGCCCCCACTCTATCTATCCTATTGCTGCAGCACTCCTTTGAGGATACTAGAACCAACGTCTTCGGGATTCAAATGCAGTCTGAAGACCAGCAGCTCTCCAGAAACCCTCCAGGCCTTCTGCACCAGATTGGGGCCGCTAAGACATCCAGTCTCTTGGACTGAGCAACCAATAGAATTTTGGCCTCTTTGATGGGACAGGTATTGTTGGGGTACCTGGACCACAGCCTATGGACCAACCTAATCAATCCCCTTTTCATAGATATTCATTCTATCAGTTCTGTTCTTTTAGAGAACTTTGACTGATACATCTAATCACACCTGGGATGAGGGAGTCTCAACTGAGGAATTGCCTCCATTAGATTGGCCTCCAGGGCACGTCTGATTGATGTAGGAAGGCCCAACCCACGGTGGGCCACATCACCTAAGAAGGTGGCTGAACAAATCAGTGGTGGTGCACATCTTTAATCCCAGCACTCGGGAGGCAGAGGCAGGTGGATCTTTGTGCTTTTGAGGCCAGCCTGGTCTACAGTGCAAGTTCCAGTACAGACAGAGCTACACAAAGAAACCCTGTCTCAAAAAGAAACCAAGGGAAGGAAGGAAGAAAGGAACAAAGAAAGAAAGAAAGAAACAAAGTAACAAAGAAACAAAGAAAGAGGGAGGAAGGGAAGAAGGCAGGCAGCAGAACAAACCAGGAGAAGCAAGCAAACAAACACTGTTCCATCATCTCTGCTTGGGTTCCAGTTTCCAGGTTCCTGCCTTGATTTCCCCATAATGGAAGTACAAGATGAAGTAGAGTCTTTCCTCCCCAAGCTGGAACATTCCAGAGCAAGGAGGAAAAGGGCAAAGAGAAAGCATGTGAAGCATACTATAAAATGACCAAAAACAGCCAAGCCACACGAGTAACCCCAGCAGTCAACAGGCCCAGGTCAGCCTGGGCTGCACAAAGAACCATTGTCTAAGAGGAAAAGAAAAAAGATTGGGGGTCTGGGGAGAAAGATGCAAATCAAACAACAAAAATACAAATTAAAAATAAGCAAAACTAGACCCAGCAAGACGAGTCAGTGGGTGGGAAGCAGGGCTTGCTGCGGGAGTGGTCTCAACTCTCGAAAGGAGAGCAGCCCAAAGAGAATGACTTAAGGAACAATGTTAAATCTTCAAACAAACAAAAAAAATAGCATTTTAACTTTAAAGGTTTCCAAAAAGACCTGGAATCAGAAATTGAAGACTACAGATATTTGGATTTCCCTCCCCCACAAAACATAGCGCTTCAATACTAAACTTGGGGGTTTGCGCCAACAGGTAAAAAGCTGGAAATCATCGTTCCCAGATGAACACCAAGAAAAAGCTGGAGAAATTGAAAATCAATGGCATTTCTTGGCCCATCTGGGAGTTGGGTTTGCAGTGCAAACTGCTACCCTGAAATCTGCAGAGCCAGTGAACTCCAAAAGCCACAGATGAGATCTGTCCCCAGGGAGCAGAAGCCACAGCCTTGTGGGGTGCTTACCTGCTGATGTCGAGGAAGCTCTAGACACAGGATGTGGACAGATGTGAGTAGGACTGCCAGGAGCCAGCAATGCAAACTTCCTGATTACACTGGAGGACGCTCCCCTCCATTGCTGACCTAGCAGGGCTCTAGCATAAACACCAAGGGTGCAACTGGAAAGGCTCATTCTCTCTAAGTAGAGTGACTTAGGGAAACCCAGTGTCAAGAGGAAGAAAGAAAATGCTGGAAGGGTTTTAATGTTTCTAAATGGATTTAAGATAACTTGATAATGCTTTCAGGGCTCTTGTTAAAAACATTAAGTAGGACAGAGGGGCTCAGGAGACGACTCGATGTTTAAGAGCAACACTCCTCGTCAGAGGACCTGGCTCAGTTCCCAGCACCCACATAACAGCTCATAACCACCTGTAAACCCAATTCCAGGAGATCTGATACCTTCTTCTGGCCTTCATGGGATCCTGCATGCATGCAATCTGCACGTATGCTTACATATGCAGGCACACACACGTACACATAAATCTTTAAAGTCAATATTTGCTAAAAGTATAACAGCAGTGACCTGACTGGACTTGGCAGCCTACTAGAAAATTCCACATGAAAGTACAGATCCCCAGTTACATAATGGATGAGACATTGCCCTCTCCCAAATGAAAACACAAAGAGGAGAAGAAAAGTAATAGAAAATCCAAGAATTGTAGCATAATTTCAAACACCATAGCATAAAAGGGAAAAGTAAAAGCAGAGGAAATCTGTGGAGTCCTGGTGACAGAGAATTTTCCACAAATAGTTACTTAAACATCAGACAGAATGTGTTTTAAATATTAATTTTTAACTATAAAGAATTTGTTTTTATTTTTTAATTATGTGGATATACACACCGCACACATGAGTGCAGTACCCGTGTTAGCCAGAAGAGGGCGGCAGCTCCCCTGGAGCTGGCGTCACAGGCGGTTGTGAACTGCTCACATGGGTGCTGAGAATCAAATCGCAGCTCCCTGAAAGACCAGTTTGCACTCTTAAGCGCTGCGCCATCTCTCCATGCTCCCGGAATCCTATTTTAAAAGCCTACATCAAGTCATTATCACTTCCAAAGGGCACCAAGGTCGTAAAGATCTTGAAAGACGGAGGGAGGAAAAACAGCCTTCACACAAGGATTAGAACACACTGTTTCAGCCAACCATCTCATCAGAAAGTATGCAAGCAAGAGAGAGTCATGCTATTTTTTCAAGTGCTTATGGAGATGCTTGTCAGGCAAACTGCCAAGAGACTTATCAGATGGAATCAAACTCTAACAAGCAGAGAATTCCTATGGTGTTTATAGGCAGTCACCAGAGCTTTATCTTCCCGCCCAGAGAGTATCTGACCTGCATTTACTGAGTTATGAGCAGAGCCCAGGCATTATTCCAGGCACGAGAATTAACTCACTAACTTTTCAGAACCGGGGCTGGGGAGATGGATCAGCAGTTAAGAGACCTTACAGTTTTTCAGAGGACTGATGTTCAATTGTCACACAGCCAGCATCTCACAGCTGCCTATAACTCTGAGGGATCCTATACCCTCTTCTGACTTCTGAGGGCACCCTCACCATGTGTGCAGATACACACAGATACACATAAAAATAAAATAAATATTCTGAGGGAGGATTTTTTTTTCTGTTTTTGAGACACAGTCTGCCCATGTTGCCCTAGCTGGCCTGGAACTCACTATGTAGATCTCGCTGGTTTTGAACTCACAGAGCACTGTCTGCTTCTACCTCTGCATTCTGAGTACTGGGATTGAAGGAATGTGCCCCACACCCAGCAAAATAAATCTTAAAAAAATATTTACAACAGCACCACAGATAGGTATTATAATCATCTCTCATATATTTATTTTTGCAGTACTAGGATCAAAACTCTGAACTTCGGACACATCAAGCAAGCACTCTATCACTGAGCTAGAGCCTCAGCAAGCCCCCTTCTCCCCAGACCCCTTAGGAAAGATTAAGTGTCTGGCCCGATGTTAGAACGTTCAAAGTTGAGGTCAGAATTCAGGATCCTGTGCCTTTACCAACCTGCCTCTCCTGAGTCAACCATTCTTAACTTTGGGGTCATATGCCTTGAGGGGGGTCTCTGTGCTCCCTCCGCTGAGCACAATTTTGCCTATTTCAAAGACCTCAATGCCCCCCCCGCCCCCACACACATACACTATGAGCCTCCACCAGCCTCACTTAGACCAGTTATTTATCTCCTGGAAGGGACTGTCTAGAGACCAAAGGGAAAGCAGCGCCAGCACCGCAGGCAGGCGAGGAGAGTTGTGTTGAGCTGTGTGGGAGATGCTGGGTCACTGAAGATGGGGAACTGCAAGCTCCAAGGCCGCAGCGCCACGCAGCTGATCCTCAGGAACGCGATGCGCACGTATTTCCCTCTGCTACCCTCAAAATCTTATGTGGCTCTCAGCATCTTTGAGTCACAAGACAGGTGATCCCGGAGTGAGTATCTCAGAACTCTGGTCCCGGATGCGCACCCGCTATTCCGCTGCTGAACTCTGGGATCTTGCCTGGTGAGGGACCTGGGGACCGCCCCAAGCCACCTTAGGAGCTGTCCAGTGCTGACCACGGATGCCTCTCGGGCCCCGGGGTGCTCGGACCAGAGCCTGCCGCGCCCCGCAGAGCCTGGGCTGAGCTGCTGGAAGCGCTGACGCAGAGCGTTGGGAGAGCTGGGAGCAGCTGGCTCTGAGCTGGACATGGATCTGCAGAGACCGGACTCCTACCAGGGCGGAGCTGGCCCTCATTTCAGCGAACATGTCCTACACAAGGTAAAACTCTCCTCCAGGCGCCCACCTCAACCCCGGAAGTTCTGTCTGCTCCCCTGACTTTCGCTTTAGGACTTAAAGGAGAAACTAGCTGGTGTCTGTGATCCTGGGCAAAACCCTCTGTGTGATCCTGTTTGATGCTTAAAAGAAAAATACGCGCGCTGGGGGAGGGGACGCCTCCAGAGGCCCAGACTATTGGAGGCTGCATTCATTCATTCAGTTAACCCTCTCCTCCCCGCACACACACCTCTTTTTCTTTTCCTTCTCCCGGCCATTTGAAATCCTGTGCACAGTGTCTGAGCTCTTCCTAAGCCTTGTGGGAGGCTGCATTCCCCCTCCCAGTTGTGTCTGTGATCTCCAACTCCATATAATCTGGAAGCAGTGATCCACTTGGCTGAAACAGTCATACATAGCAGTGATCTGCAGCTGGGTGTGGAGGTGCACATCTGTAATTCTAGTACTTAGAAATGATTCAGGGAAACATGAGTTCAAGGCCAACTTGGGCTACCTAGGGAGTTCCAAAGTTTGTCTTGGCTATGTCAAGCCAGGAGCTCATGTATTTGTGTGTATGTGTGTGTTTGTGTGAGAGAGAGAGAGAGAGACAGAGACAGAGAGAGAGAGACTATGAGATCGGTGTTCAAATTGGAGACAGATTGCTGTATTCAGGGTAGATGCCCCCACACACACACACCATGAGATCTACAGATGTAAGCCTTGAAATAACCTGATTTGTCCTTCTCTGTCTTAAAATTAAAGTCCAGAGAAGCAAAGTGACTAAAATCCAGGGTCTGTGAGTTCCAAAGGAGTCTCCTGTTCACTGCACCCCTACAGAACCTCTCAGCAGGGTGTGGTCCCAGGGCTAGCAACGTGAGTGTTACCTGGGAGCCCATTAGGAAGCAACATCTCAGACAGCTGGGTGAGTCTGCATTTTAACAAGTTCCCTGGAGGGTAAGAGTGGGCATCTAAGTTTGAGATGCACATGCCTTGTGCCCTGTTGCTGGCTATTTCTGATCCGAAGGAGCAGATACGCACATGTGAGAAGCTTGAGTGTCCTTTCCTTCCAACTCCCTGAATATTCAGAGTCCAGAGAAGGAGAAGTCTGGGGCTTTAGAACTATCTGTTCTATGTAAACAAGAATAAGGTCTTTGTTCTTGGAGGCTGTGAATGTAGCCCACTATAAAGCATCTGGAAACAAGGGACCATAGGACAGATCAATGGCAAACCAGCTTAGTGACTAAATATATATGGGTCTCTCTTATATTTAAAAAAAGCATTTTTATGTTATGTGTACATATGCTCTGTCTACATGCAAGTGCACAGTTTTTGCACGCAGTGCTAGCAGAGGCCAGAAGAGGGCATCAGATCCCATGGAACTGGAGTTACAGACTGCTGCAAACCACCATGTGGGTGCTGGAGATAAGAACCGGGTCCTCTGGAAGAGCGCTTCACCACTGAGCAGTGTCTCCAGCCCCAGGGCTTCTCTAGTTTTAAAGCATGTTATAAAGATATAAATATTCATTTTTGAGAGCTTTAAGAGTGGGAAGTCAGGGTTTTCAAATTATTGCTCACATGTGGTTTTTCCTGCTTCTCTCACTTAACAAATGAAAACGTTCGATTCCTTTGGGCTCATCGATCACCAGAAAAAGAGCGATCTTAGTCTAACAGGTCTTACTCTGCTGGAAAACAAGTGTCCACTTACTATAGTCACACCTGATCTTTTCAATGTGGTTGTAAGTGTCTGGACAAACACTCAGCTTGAATTATCGGTGGTATTCAATGTAGAGGTGTACAAGTGTGTGTGTGTGTGTCTGTAAGGAAGTTGCTTGTTGTACAGTGCTGACAACCTTCCTTAAAATATTTACTGTGTCACATGAATAATAAAAATTATAACTATTATTGTGATCTACCTATAAAACCCTTTGTAAAGGGTCAGGGTATCAACACAGTGGGATTGTTTTTAAAGTTGCATTATTACTATAGTCTAAGAAATTCCTGTTGATTCATTAGAATGGATACATGAGAAGCAGGTCTCATTAGTGGCTAGGATTTGTGTGTGTGTGTGTGTGTGTGTGTGTGTGTGTGTGTGTGTGTGTGGTGTTCACCTATATGTTTGAGTACCTGAGCAGAAGTGTATGGAGACCATCAGGTAGTGTTCAGTGCCTTCTTCTGGTGCCATCACCGTGAAGCAGTGACTAGAGGAAAGGGCTGAAAGGGGGGCTTCAGCTACGTCAGATACCAATGCCAGCCGCCAGCCAATGCCAGCTACCAGCCAATGCCAGCCACCAGCCAATGCCAGCCAAATATGAGCTGGAAAGCTCTCGTGGGTGGAGACATTTATTTTCTTAATTTAGTTATTTATTTTATATATATGAATACACTGTAGCTGTACAGATGGTTGTGAGCCATCGTGTGGTTGCTGGGAATTGAACTCAGGACCTCTGCTCACTCTGGCCCTGCTCGTTCCAGCCCAAAGATTTATTGATTATTATAATTGATTATTATATGTAAGTACACTGTAGCTGTGTTCAGATACACCAGAAAGAGGGCATCAGATCTCATTACGGATGGTTGTGAGCCACCATGTGGTTGATGGGATTTGAACTCAGGTCCTTCGGAAGAGCAGTCTGAGCTCTTAACTGCCACCATCTCTCCAGCCCGGAGACAACGTTTATTAAGCATCTTTCTGTGATGAGTGATGTACAAGCCAGTCAGAAGCAAGTGAGTTAAATTCCCCTGAGAGGCTGGATTTTAAATAAGTGGGAAAGCACTGGATCGGCACAGACTCAGACAATCTATAAAGCACTTTTTTTAAGACAGTATCTCCCACTGATCCAGGAACTCAGCAGTTGAATAGACTAGCTGGTCGGTGAACCTCTGGGATCCTCCTGTCTCCGCCTCCTAGAGCTGGGGTTGACACTACAGCCATGGACCTCCATGCCTGGCTCTGGATGAGGGTGCTCAGGATCAAACCTTGGGTCTTCGTGTTTGCGTGGCAAGCACTATACCCACTGAGCCATCTCGCGAACCTTGTTTCGTTTTTATTTTTTGAGACTACGTCTCACTGTTCAGCCCTAGCTGGCCCGGAGCTCACGACAGAAACAAGGCTGACCTCTGCAGAGCTCGGCTTGTCTCTGCCTTCGGGATGCTGAGATTAAGGGTGTGCATCATCACGCTAGGTCCTGTTGTGTTCTTTCAAGACAGGGTCTCACGTAGCCCAGGCTAACCCTAACCTCACTATGTGTCAGAGTCTGACCTTGAACTCATGACCCGTGTGCTGGGATTCTGGGCAAACAGCACCATCCCCAGTTTGCGGGGGGCAGTTGTTAGTTTGTTTGGTTTGGTTTGGTTTTGATTTTGTTCTAAAGATTCATTTATTTTAATTATGTGTATAATTTTCATATGTATGTACAGTGGGTATGCCTGGTGCACATGGAGATCATAAAAAGACATAGGATCCCCTGGAAACAGGGTTACAGGTGGTTGTAAACCAGCATGTGAGTGCTGGGAATCATACCTGGGTCCTCTGAAGAGCAGCCAGTGCTCCTCACCATTGAGCCATCTCTCCGGCTCCCTAGTCACAATTTAAAAAAAAAAATGAACTTTATACAGAAAAATAGCAAAGACACTAAATCTCAAGCGGGATTCCTGATGGACTGCTAAGGGCACAGTTCACCTGTGCACCGGCTCCCAGGGGAACCTGGCCAACTCCCCAGAACACACCCTCCTCCCGTCCCCTTTCCAGAGTCCTCCCTATTCATCTCCAGAAAGCCTTTCCCCACACCCCTCCCCCACAGCCCTCCCCCACAGCCCTCCTTCTCCTCCTCCCAGCCTGCAGGGGCAGAAGGACCCTCCGATGTTTTATAAGAGCGACATAGGCCGGTCCAGAAGCTTACCAGGGAAGAACCGGTGTGGCATGCCGGGAATAGACCCTGGCTCACGCTCCCTCTGCCCCTCATTTGACTTTTGGCAACATTAGTCTTACTTATCTTTCTTTTCTTACTTACTTTTTATAATTTTTAGTTAGAACACAAGCAAGCGGGTTTTGTTGTGACTTCTTTGTGTGTGTAGATCTCTACAACACACTCACACGGGATTGTTTTTCTAAGCTATGAAATAGTATCTGACTTACTCTGGCTTTTTTGTTATTTGTTTTGTTTTGTTTTTATACATGTGAGTACACGGTCGCTCTCTTCAGACACACCCAGAAGAGGGCATCAGATCCCATTGCAGATGGTTGTGAGCCACCCTGTGGTTGCTAGGAATTGAACTCAGGACCTCTGGAAGCCCAGTTGGTGCTCTTAACCGTTGAGCCATCTCTCCAGCCTGCTGCTTACTGGATTTTGAGTATGGAGGTCAGACACCATAATGCTCTAAGTATGGCTGTAATCTCGAGAATTTTGAACAGGTTGGATAAATGGCGGTTGCCATTAAAGCCCTCATCTTGGCCTTCCAAGTAACTTCAATGGTTATCACACACACACACATACACACACACACACACACACTCCCATGGGAACAGTTCACATGAGCCACCCATAGAGAAAAGTATGACTTCAGTGCCAACATCCAGTCCGAGTTTCCCAGTGGAGCTGTCTCTCCTCTCAGGGAGGTGAGGTGTGCGACATGCTGAGATAAAGGTTCACCTCTGGAGCTGGGGTTTTCACTTGAGCTTCAGTCAGTCCTGACAGTGGGAGCCTGAACCAGAGGAGAACAAGTCACTCTCAAGAAACCCATAGAGTGTAGGCCTAGTGCTGGGAATGTGGAGAAATAGTCAGTTCATCAGTCAAACGCTTAGAGTTTTTAAATAGAGTTTCTATTGCTCTCACAAATCTGAATATTTGATGCAACTAAATAATTTAGAGCATATGGACAATCGTGCTGCACTTTTCTCAGAGAACTCGCCATCCTGTCTTGCAACCAGGTCGCTGTCTAGAGCTGGGCAGGGCACAGGGACTTCAGCTCCTGCTTACTCAAGCTAAGCTTGTCCCAAGAGGGTTAAGCAATTAATTACTAAGCTGACGTGAGCCTCCTCCCTGCATCTCAGAAAAACAAGGAGGGCAGAAAGGCCTGGCTGCTCATTCATCTGCCCCAGGCTCCGTCTCTGTTGAATGATATTAGCAGAGAAAGAGGGGCAGAGGGTCCAAGCTGCTGTGGCACCTCCTCTAGCGTGTGGTATAGAGAGGAGGGAGGGGCTCTCGGCCACACCCTGTCCTCTCTGGCACTTCCGTCCATCATGGCTCTTGCTTTGTGATATTCCCATCCCCTAGTAACCCACACATCAATCTGCTTACTCATCACTAACTCATCACCAACACATTCTCACACTCATCACTAACACCCACTCACACACACACTCATCATTAACACTCATCAGACACATATTAAGCACTCCGAAGTGTAAGGCTCTTCACTTGGGGCGCCACAGAGCACATGCCAAGCAGGCACGACGGCCTAACCCTGATCCCAGGATCTGTGTACATACATAGCAGTGAGTGCCTGTAGCCTCAGCGCTGGGGGATCCTTGGGATTTACCGGCCACAGCCGCTTGCCGGGTCAGTGAGCAGGTTCAACACCAAAGCATCAAAGACTCTCAACATCAGACCCTGGCAAGTACACACTCACCACTAATACACACTCACACACACATACTCATCACCAACACGTTCTCACACTCATCACTAACACATTCTCATACTCATCACTAACTCATCACCAACACATTCTCACACTCATCACTAACACCCACTCACACACACACTCATCATTAACACACATACTCATCACCAACACATTCTCACATTCATTACTAACACACGCTCACACTCATTACTAACACATTCTCACACACTCATCACTAACACACTCATACACATTCATCATTAACACACACACTCATTCATCTCTTACACATACACAAACTTGCACTCATCACTAACACACACTCATTAACACACTCATACACACTCATTAACACACTCACACACTCATTTATCACTTACACATACACTCATACACTCATCACTAATATACTCATCACTGACATACACATACACACACATAAAATTAGCTTTAAGATTTATATATATATATATATATATATATATATATATATAGTCTCAAATGCCTTAATAAAGGCTCAGGATCTGGAGTGGGATAGCCCAGGAAGAAATGACCACTTCCAACACAATTTTGAAATGTCCCCTTTCACTTTGCCTCTGATTAAAGCTAACATCTAAAGCTGGGTGTCACGGTTGCACTTCTGTAAGCCTAGCACTTGGAAGGCTGGGACAGAGGAATCTTTAATCCAAGGTCAGCCTGGGCTACATATTGTGACTCTGGCTCAAACAAACAATTCACCATCTAAGACAGACAGAATGCCAGATGCCAGCCAGCCTTCCCACTGAGCTGTCACCCACAGGTCCCAGGGAAGGCTGCATAAAGCAGGATTGTTTGTGCAGGGACCCACCCCCACTCCAAGTTACTAGGCAAAGACAAACCAGCGGAAGACTGTACACAGTATTCTGTTTTCCCCTACAAATCCTTTATCCCTCAAAGGCATCTTTGTCAATTAAAACAATGTAAATGGAACATAATGTTATGGCCAAAGGAACCCAATCCACAGGAAAACGCATGCTCTGTGCTTGGACAGATACTACTTATAACTGGAGGGAGCAGCTCCAATTCTTGCTTGAGATTTTCAACCTCAACTCAAGAACAAGCCAGAAAGCCAAGGAAAGCTGGCTGCCGGCTGTATGGTGTTCCCGTTTGCTTGATTTCCTCTCTCGGGCGGGCGGGCGGGCACTCTGGAGGCTCTGGATAAATAAAGGAAGTGCAGGTTACATCACTGGCAATCTAGAGCCATCTGGGTCTCCCCTGGGCTGAGGAGCTGGCCCTGCTCAGTTCCCAGAGCAGGCAGCTGGCTTGGGGAGAGGCACTGGCTTGTTCCTTGGGATAATTTTAACAGGAAATTATGGTGACCTGATCCAGCACTAACGGCTTTCCCAGTGCCCCCAACTTACATCCCTGGAGGATCCAACCCCTTTAATTCCCATCCCCTTTAATTCCCATCCCCTTTAATTCCCATCCCCTTTAATTTTATGCCTCCGGAGTATTTTGTGAGTAAATGTTGGAGCTTCACCAGTTTGGGCTGCTGTTTTCTCTTGCAAACTGGTCTGGGGGAAAGGTTATACTTACGTATATATACTTGTGCATTTGTGCATGTCTGTAGCTGTGGATTTGTGTGCGTGTGGTATAGGTGTATGTGTGTGTGTGTGGTGATTTCCACTCCGAAAACCCAGTGGGTCTCCAACTTTTTCCACAAAAGACCCTGGGGACTCCAAATTAAAGGGAAGCTACGCGGCAGAGGAGAATGAGAAGCATTTGGGAAATCACAGCCATGCTCCATCCCACCGAGTTGGATGTAAACAGAGGTGACTGCCAGGCTGGGTGAGGGTTGTGCAAGATACAGCGGCACTAAATTTATCCCAAAGCGCTGTTCGTTTCCGTCCTCACCGGTCTCAAACAAGAGACACAAGTCCCCAGGGATGCAAGGTGACTGTAACATCACGGCTCCCTTGTTGAGTTGTGGGGTGCTCAGGGACACTGGTTCCTAGCAGAGACCAGCATGGGGCCCTCCTCCCATTTACCAACCAGAAGAGATCTTCTAGCCCAGTGACAGAGCTGCAAGCAACAGAACTGGAGTCTTTACCTTAAGTGACCCCGGCCCCTGCCCAGACCTCAGCCTGTGCCTGGAGACTCCACACGGTACAATTCAAAGCAGCCAGCTGTTGAGACGGAACTCTCCCGTCAACAGTTCCTACTTCCCTGAAACCAAAGCCCATGTCCTCCTCCTGACGTGAATGTCCAGTTATTGGTCGATGGATTTACGTAGGATCCGAAGGGCGTTGTCTAACAATCTGGGCTTCACCAAATGCCATGGGTGTACCTTCAGGTGTCTGAAGCCAGATCACCAGGTATGCACAAGAACTTGCACGTGTGTACACACACACACACACATGTCTCTCCTGAGTAGTTTCCCTTTAATTTGGAGTCCCCAGGGTCTTTTGTGGAAAAAGTTGGAGATCCAGTGGGTTCTCATAGTGGAAATCACCATGCACACACACACACACAGACACACACCATGTGCACACAAATCCATACCAACAGACATGCACAAACACACATACACAAATACACATGCATGTGCACACACCTCTCTCATAAATTATAGACTAGTGATAATAATAAGCATTTTCTCTGCATTTTCTGGTTTTGTTTTGGGACTGAGGACTTTTGTTGTTGTTTCAGAGACAGGGTCTCCTGAGGTAGTGCTAGGTGGTTTTCACTAGCCTCCTGCCTCAGCTTCTCAAGAGCTGGGGTGACAGGTGTGTGGCTGCCACACACCCAACTCTTGTGAGCCTTTTAACAGCAAACCTTTCACTTCCTCTTCCTCCTTGTCTCTCTGTTTAAATCATGACCCTATGCCATGCCCTAGTAATTCTTGGGTTTTAAAACAAGCAGATCTATTGGGTCAGAGACACCCCAGGGGACAATCGGGACTAGTGGGCCCTGCCTGGGGGCAAGGGGGGGGGGAGTCCCTACACTCATACATGAGAAATCTAAAGAGGGAATGAAGCTGGACTGCAAATTAATTACCAGTGAAGCAAGGCCCCTGAATTCCTCCTCTCCTGAGGCACAGCCACAGACCTTCAGCCGTGTGTTCTTCCTTCTTCTCTAGGGTCCCCTCGAGTAGCTTGTCTGTTTTTGAACCATGAAGTGTTGAAATCATCTCTTCACCATAGTCTAGAGGGACCTAGCAGAATTCATCATTATTAATAAAGTCAATATTGAAAACACACGGTTCATGTAAAGCAGTTTACAGTTCACAGCTTCTTTCTTTAAATATACACTGTGACACTCTCCTGCCGCATGCCTTGTGAGGAGCTGTCATCATTAATTCTGTATTATAGCTGGGAAAATGGAAACCAGATGGGGAAAAAAAACAGAGTTATGTGTCGAAGGCCACAGCTGGTATTGCAGAAACGCTAATAATTGTGGCAGGCCCTTACGGAGTGGGGAGGCTCCAGGCGTTTACATCTGCGAGCTCAGGAAGTGGACAGTCACTCCAGTTGGTCTCATTTTACAGACATTAAGATGTCTAAGCTTGCCGGGCAGTGGTGGCGCATGTCTTTAATCCCAGCACTCTGGGAGGCAGAGGCAGGTGGATTTCTGAGTTCAAGGCCAGCCTGGTCTACAGAATAAGTTCTAGGACAGCCAGGGCTACACAGAGAAACCCTATCTTGAAAATCCAAATGTGTGTGTGTGTGTGTGTGTGTGTGTGTGTGCTTAAATACAAGCAAGAGTGGAGTACTGAGGAATAGAGTTGGGAAGGGACAGGGGCTTTGTCAAGGTCACCTGCTTGTCACTGTGATTACAGATGTGTGCTACTGTGTTCTGATTCACTTGAGTCCTGAGGATTTGAACTCAGGTTTAGGCGAGCTCTCTGACCACTGAGCCATCTCTATGGCCCCCATCAAATCAGATAGAGCATCGAATCTGCTCTATCTCTCTGGGCAGGTTTTACCCAGACTCCCATGATCCTTCACTGCTCTAAATGCCAAGCCATGTTATAATTAAGAGACCATCTGCTAAGGGAAAGGGGGCTTGCAGTATTCAGACTGATGAGGTGAAGACACTGTCCCCTCTATGAGGTTGGCCTCAATCTACACCCCCTGTGACCCCTTTAGCCTCCTCCCCACCTGACCTCTCCCACCGTCAGCTGCGGGCGTGCGTGCGTGCGTGCGTGCGTGCGTGCATGCATGGACTGACAGCCAGTCTTTCCACATCTACATTTCCCATCATCCTCTGAGGCACCACTTGCCTGAGAGCTGGAGATTGCCCTGGATATGACCTGGTTGCCAGAGGTCGGAGAGGGAGGGATGCTTCCTCTTAGAGTCTCCTGTCTGTCTGTCCCTCATACCCAGACTTGTCATTTCACCTTCGTCCCTCTATTTCAGCCAGTGCCAATGCAAGGCCTTAGGGATTCCGGGCTTGGGAACCACAAAAGAGAAAAAGCAGCAATGGTGAGGCCCTTTCCTTACATCCACATGACCCTCACTCCAGGTGCGCCTGCCCCTAGGATTTACCTTTCCTGGTTAGGGATTTTGAAACAAAGTTGCAGGGTCAAGAACTTCCTCCACCCCTGGGGAAGGCTGAGTAAGTCCAGTAGGTTTGAAGGCCAGAAAATGGCTCAGGATGTGGCTAAGGAAACATGATATATGGACCCCGGTTCCTCTGAAGACTCCTTAAAGGTCAAGGACTTGAGTCTCATATAGTTTGTGTTCGTTTTAAGGAAGGTCAAGTTAAGTGCTGCTCTCTGAAACCTTGCTCTAGGGCCCGATTAAATGACTAATTTCAGGGGCTATAAAATGGCAGGTCTGGGCTGGCAAGATGGCTCAGAGGGTAAAGGTACTTGTCACCAAGAATGATGATCTGGGCTGGATCCCAGGACATTGCATTGTGGAGAGAGAACTGATTCCTAAAATCTGTCCTCTAACACCCACATGTGCATGGGCACATGCATGCATGTGCGTGTGAGTGTGCATGTTACACACACACACACACACACATACACAGTGGAAACCCCCTCAGGTCCAGGATCAGTCTTACCCATGAAGGTCAGAATGACTTTGGGTCCCCCAGATCAAGGATCCCTTCAAGCTCATAATGTTCTCAGCCATCCTCCAAGTTATTCCTGGAGTAAAGACCTGTGACCCAAGCTTGTCAGAGCCCAGCATGTTAAATGGAAGCCAGCACCTCAGCGTACATCCCCAGATACCTGAGATGAAAGTTCCAGAGAAATTAAAAGATGCCAGGGTTCTGTCTCTTCACGATGATAGCTCAGCTCACAAAGAGAAACTTGTATACAGTAGAGACCGAGATCATGTGATCTCCAGGGTCTCATCCTCCCGGCCCTCAATCAGGTCTCTTTCAAACGGCATGGTCCAGCGCCACAAACCCAAAAGAGTTTGCTCTGACCACCTCCCTCCCAACCCCCATCTCCCCCACGCACTCCCCTACTCCCTCCCCGTCTGTCCACCACTGACCTGACGGCTATCATCCTTCACCATGCCAGCCTCTGTTCCTAGATCACAAGGCAGCTTTCTGGCAAAAAGAACTACATTTAAGAAGACACTAGCCAGGCAGGGGTGGCGCACGCCTGTAATCCCAGCACTCTGGGAGGCAGAGGCAGGCGGATTTCTGAGTTTGAGGCCAGCCTGGTCTACAGAGTGAGCTCCAGGACAGCCAAGGCTGTACAGAGAAACCCTGTCTCAAAAACAAAAACAAAAAGAAGACACTAAACCCAGTCTTTGTCCTGCCTTAGTCCTTAGCTGACTCCGTCCTTGGTCACGCCACTCGAATAGCCCCGACAACTGTTAGCAGAGCACATCCCTACCATCACAGACAGCACAGACATTACAGGGCATGAAGGAGTAATTCCTGTGGTCACGACCCCTCTGCGTGTTAGTGAGGAACCCAGCTAAACTGGCATAATCAAGGAAAATAATCCATCAGCCTACTGTTAGCGTTTGTGTGTCTGTCTCTCTCTCTCCCTCCTTCTCTTCCTCTTCCTCTTCCTCCCTCTCCCTCCTCCTGTCCTCTTCCCCTCCCCCTCCCCTTCCCCCTCCCTCTTTCCCTCCCTTCTCTCCCCCTCCCTCTGTGCCTCCCCTCCTTTACCTCTTATCCCTCCCCTTCCTTTCTCTCCCCTCCTCAATCCATTCTTTTCCCTCACCCTCCTTCTCCCTCCTTCCCTCCCTTCTGTCTCCCCTCCCCTCTCCTCTTCTCTTCATACTTTGCTATGGATTGCCTTGATTCACAGGTGAGCAGCACCTCTTACAGTCACGTGATCCTCAAAAGCTCCTAAACCTTAACTTCCCAGCAACTAGAGTCAACTGAGACCTGAGGCTCATTGGAGATTGCAATGGTCACATGCTCATCCCTGAACCAATCATTGTGGAGGTTTAATCAGTCACTTGCCCATCCCTGAACCAATCACTGTGGCCAATAGGTAGCATGGCTTAAGCATGAATGACGCGTCTTCCCTCAAGCTTCACCCAAGTCCTAACGATCGAGAGTGCGAGGGGCGGCTGCGTGGTCGCATAGGCTTTCAAGTCCAGCGCTTGGTAGGCAGAGGCAGGCAGATGTCTGCGAGTTCCTGCCAGTGTGATCTACACAGTGAGCTCGAGGTCAGCCAGGACTCCCGTAGTGAGACCCTATCTCAGAGGGGGGCAGGGAAGAAGAGAGAATAGAAAAGGAGGGATTTCAAGAGGTACTACCACCACCACCCCCCAGGGCAAGCCATTTCCAAGCAACAGATGGCTCTGTGGGACTCCGGGTGAGGCTGAGTCTCAGTGTTTTTAAAATCTGTAATGAGCTGAAAAGGAAATGAACTCCGTCATCCAGCCCGGCCTGGACGGTTGGTGTCCGCATGTGATTACAGTTGTGACTGAATAGCAGGCCTTGGACCGTTAATGACCCATCTTAGGAACGCCCTGGTCTGAGCTGCTTTGTGGGGCTGTGAAGGCAGACCTCATTCTCTGGCTTGGAATAGAAATTTCCCTGACGGAAACAGATGATTCAGCTGCCAAGCAAGC